>NC_137500.1:5950000-6145000 GCF_041902795.1 Electrophorus electricus | reverse complement strand
CATTAGCCAGGTATTTCATGACCATGGTGTCACGCTTTCAGAGGGACAGAGCATCTCGATGAGAGGCAGGTCTAACTTTGCTTTCAGACTTTTTGCTGGCAAATTTAGACAAACGATTCCTGTTTACAGAGTCACAGTGAGAAAAAAAACGTTTGTGTTGCAAATTCAGTAAAAGCTCTGTGTCTGAGTGTCACGTGAGCCGTTTCTCGTGGTCACCATGTAAGTGAACTGCTTCATCTCAGTGGGAGAGTGAAAGGGAACTAAGACGGAGAATCTTAATTCAGAAAAAATGCCATTATAGGAAAAAAGATTTTGAATTATATGTAGTTTCCCAGTAGTTAGCTACTGATTAAAAGCTTCTATCAACATGTACTGGTTCTGACAGGAACACATTTCTATAATTATCCGTTTTTCAGTTTTCAGTTGTTTGTGCCAAAGGGCATTTTTGGTTCTCATGACAGCAGTTTAAATTCAGTGGGCATCAGGCAGAGTGCGTGTGTTAGGATTTTATTTTTATTTTATGTAACTCTATTAATTTCTATGTTTTCCATGTTCGCGTGTTTCAAAAAACATATTGCATAACTGCATAATCCGTCTCTCTTATTTCTTTTGTGTGTGCCCCAGCATTCTTCGTCTTTTAACTAAGATTAGTTTGCTTGTAGAACGGTCGTTTTCTTCATCATGTCCCTTGTTTAAATAACTTCAGTATTTGATAAGAGTTTAAACCTCCCTGCCTCACTAAGGCGCTGACCTAATTGTCACGTGTACGTAGTGTGCAGAGTAAAAAGTTCACCGATTCTGTGCGCGGGTGATCCAGATTGAGAGGAGATTTTATTCAAACGTTCGGCACGATTTCTTGTGTGTTCATGGGCTAAACTCATATCATGATAATGAGAAAAATACGATTCTTCATGCAGCCCCTAATATGAGCCTGCACGCAATGCACTGTGTATGCAGAGCATGCGCTGGACTGTCATGTTTGGGTAACCGCCGGCACATTTGCATTTTGAAAAATTATTTGGTGCCATTGTCCTGTGCACAAGGCAGACACGCTGTGAGATTGTGCACAGAGCAGCAAGCTTAGAGCTGTGTGGTTTGAAGCCCGTCGGTGCAGGGAAGAGTTGGTTTTGTACCTGCCTTTAAATACGTCTGCAGACGGCACTGTGTGCGTGCGCACGTGTGTGTACGCACGCTTCATGTATGCGTCCGCGCGTGTGTGGGCATTTGTGTGCGCATGCGCGTGTGTCTCTGAAAACTTTAGCATGCTGGTTTGGTATGTGTGCACAGGTATGAGGAAAGCGTGCGTGCGTCTGTCTGTGTGTGTGTGTGGCAGGCCAAGTGTCACGATGGAGCAGGTGTTAAAGATGGCCCCTGACCCTGGGTCTAATGTGTGGGTTGGCCTGGAGACGCTCTCTGAGCTAGAGGAAGCCACTGCTGCGTGTCTCTCATCCCTTTCTCTCGTCTCATGTCCTGGACATCAGGCTGCAGCTAGCGCGATAAACGCCCTCCTCTGCTGACCTCTACTGCTTCCGAAGGAAGATGGAACGTTAGAGACCCGAGGACGCCTTACCGCTGTTGTGCGTGTTTCTATGGAGAGGCACCTTTAGGCACGTGCACAGACTACAATACCCTACATCTCAGGCCAACAGTTTTCATGTCCCTGTCATTTCTTCAGGTATGCAGTCACGGACTCCCTGGTATACCCCCACACCCAGCCCTGCTCTTCTCGTTCTCTCGTTCTCTCACTCGTTTCACAGCCTCCTAGCCATAGCGTTGCCTCTCAAGCCCCTAATTACCTGTAATGGAAACATCCCCCTCATTACCCCATGCAAATTAACCAGCCCACTCAGCACAATTAAGATGAAAACTCCAAATATTAATTACATAATTATAGAGAGCCGTTTGATGTGCCAGAGACAGAGAAGGGGGAAGAGGGAATGGCCTGTCTCATCTGTGTTATAATTAACCCCGCAGTAGGCTTGAAAATCAGCGTGTATAGGTATGAGGCGGGAACGTCGGATATGTCTCGCCGTCCCGTTTCCCGAGCGCGGTGCGAGGAGCACTCTTCCCGTTGCTCTCGGCGTGCTTTTTGTTCGGACCGCGTAGACGCAGCAGTAAAGTCAAACGAAACCGCGTTTGCATAGGCGTGCCGTACGTTTTGGAAATCTCTCGCTGTCTCTCTCTCTTTGTCTCACTCTGTCTCTCTCGTTTTTCTCTCTGTCTGGGCTCCACAGCGGGGGCGAACGCTGGCTCCCACTGATGTAGCTCGTCACAGAGACACACTGGGCCGCTGCTTCGGCTTAACGAGATCGGCCCGTATCCAGTTGGGCACAGAGGACGCTCGGAGCACAGGCACGGCGGGCCCCGCGTCAGGGGGAGGGGCCCCCGGCCCAGGCCAGATTAGAGTCTGGAGAGGATATGCGTTAAGAAGGATATTCCTGCACCAGATTGAACTGGATAACGCGCGGAGCCGCTCCCGTTCGCGGCGGAATCCTCGTCCGGCAGGTCTGCCCTCCTTCCTGGTGTTAAACTGCCAGGTTTTGCCAGCGTTACTATAATTTATATGGAGACTTTCTGTCCAGCATAAGAGGAAAGTATTTCCATTGGTCAGCGTGGGCCGATGAAGTCACCGTCTACCAGTGCCAGAACACAAGCTGGGAGCATGCTCTGCTTTCCACTGCAGTGTAGAGAGAAGTGTGTGCTCTGTTTGGAATGAGTGTTATGGACAGAGGACACATGCGTGCGCGCGCACACACACACACACACACACACACACGCACGCACAAGCTCACACTCTTCCTCCTCAGAGTTGAGTGACCGCACTGCTTCATAACAACTCGCTGGGGATAACCGAGTGCCATTTCCACGCGTTATTAGAGTGTGTGATGCACGCGCATGTGTGACTGACAGGGTGTGTGTGAGTGTGTGTCAGCGCTATGAAATGCATTACCTGCCAGCATGGGTAGGGTGGCTGCTTAATGAGATATTGACTGGCCACTGGGACCATGGATTTTTTTTCTTTAGCTCCAGCAGAGTGTGTGTGTGTGTGTGTGTGTGTGGGGATGAGGGAATGGAGAGAGAGAGACAGGATGTTATCGCCTGGCACTGGTCCTCATCACTTATGCCATACACGACACACCCAGTCTTATACACTCAGTAGTCTGAGTCCAGACACCTCAGACAGCGTGGCACAGACCCTGTGTGCCAGCCTTAGCCTTTCACCCCTCTCTCCCTCGCTCTGCCTCCTCCTCTCTCCCCTCATCCTCACATCAGACGCTGCTCTCTCAGTTTAATCACTGGGATAATTTTATCAGACTTAGGACAGCCTAACCGGGTCTGTGGAAAACTAATCACGCCTGATTACAGACGGCTGCGTGGTCGCCTCGGAGACGTCGGTGCGCATGCACGGGCTGGCCGAGGTTTGATTGTTCGCAGGGCCGAGCGGGTCTCTGGCACTTTTGGAATAATTTCTGCATCATCTTTCAGGCTATATTAAAGGCCACAGTCGTACGGAAGCCTTTGAAGTTTCACACTGTCAGGCTGCATTTCAGGCCTGCCAGAATACTCCCTCTCTCAGCACTGTGCTGATAACACATTCACCACAGGTCCAGCTGCACCTACACACACACACACATATTCATCCATACATACTCTCCTTCTGCTCTCAAACACTGAACAGGAAGAAAAGAGATTATTTTCAGCCCTGGAATTCAGAGATGGAAAGAAGTGTGTGTGTGTGAGAGAGAGAGAGAGAGAGAGCAAGCGAGCACGTACAAGACAGAAAGAGAGGGAGTGAGATTATTTTCATTTAGAGAGTGAGAGAGATTAGGAATTTCTAAGGAGTAGCTAGCCAGCAGCTGTATCAGACTAAGAGCTATGAAGGGATTACTGATTACAGCACTGGCCATCTTCAAAGGGCCTTTGGGAAAGTGTGTGCTCTATATTACCAAGCCTAATGTTTGCCTCTGCTTCTCAGCCACACACACACGCAGCAGCAGCTGGAACAGTGACTATGCTGCAGACCCCAAATGAACTGATGTATATGTTAAACACAGAGCCCAACTGTACATGTTAGTTCTTGACAATTGTTTGTTTGTGTGTGTGTGTGTGTGTGTGTGTGTGTGTGTGTGTGTGTGTGTGTGTGTGTGTGTGTCTGTCTCTATACAAACCTTTCAGCAAGGACACAGTGAGAAGTGCACATAGACCTTTGTGTGTGTGTGTGTGTGTGTGTGTGTGCGCGCGCGCATATGCCAAACTAGCGCCGACCATGCAGAACAGACCAGGTATAGACACACACACACACACACACGCTTGAGTAAACGAGACTGCCTTGTCCAGTCCTTTCGGTCACGGCTAACGCTCTCAGCCTGCCCTCACTTTGGACTGAGCGCGGCTGAGCTGGAAGTGGCGTTCCGTTTTCCCACTTCCATTCCAGGCGTGTCTTTGGCCCGCTGCTGCCCACCCCGGCCTTCCCCCTCGGCCTCGGGAGGCCCGTCCACTCGCCTTTTGAAGTAGCATCAAAGAGGAGATGGACGAGGGCAGGAAGAAGAAGGAAAAACACCAAAAACCTCCCAGTATTGATTTTGCGTTTTGTATGACTCAAATACAGGGGAGTAAAGACGCGTGAAGAAACGGCGCACGCCTGCTCCTCCTCCCCCCACCATGCTCCTCTCCATGGGAGCGCACAGGCCTCCTGTCGGGGCCAGGCTAGGTCACTCTGCGCAGCTCCCGGAGGCCTCGCCTCCTCGCTAATGCATTCGGGGTGTGTGTGTGGGTGTGTGTGAGAAGCGGTGTTGTGCAGACAGACCTGCTCTTTGGGCCGCCGTGCTCCCTGAAGACGGCGGGCGGCTTATCTGCTCATCCGTCGGGCCGGTGTCGTCTTTCCCGTCTCGCGCTGCCCCGACCTGCTTTCTCACAGGGGGGGGGGGGGGGTTTGGTGGGTACTGAAAGGGTTGCGCAGAGCTCACCAGTAATCAAATCTGCATGCCAGGCATGCATGACGGAGCGGGCCTGTCTGTCTTTGGGAGAGGGAGGGAGGGAGAGAGCGAGAGGAGGAGAGATCCAGAAGAGGTAGCGAAGATCTGCTTGCCTCCCCTCGCTTCTCACTCCCTGTAACCCCAGGGTGACATTAGCCGAGGCCTGTGGGATATGCTGAGCACTTCCTCCCTGCGCCCAGCAGGGGGGCCGGCCCTCTATCAGCCTTTTAGAGGACATGCCCCCCCCCCCCCGGGAGAGAGAGAGAGAGAGAGCAAGAGAGAGAGAGATATCTCCCCACATGTGTGAGCAGCTCGCCTTTCAGTGGCTTTTCCTTTATAACCACATGACCAAATATATCACCCAAGGCCAAGAGGTTTAGAGCGACCCAGGTACTCGACGGGTTAACAAGCCTGGAGGACTCTGAAGGGGGGAGGGAGTTAACACTCGGGAGTTCAGAGAGTCATTTGGCACTTTAATGGCTTGCATCGCTAGAGGGTCCTGCAGTAATCGGAGGGTCTGCTCACATGATTTATTTCATTTTTTTTGACGTCTTCCGAAGGAGGCTACGCCGACATCACACGGCGCGCGACCCTGCCGAAAAAGGGCTCGAGGCCGCAGCCCGGAGAGGAGGAGGGTGATCACCGGGACGCGCTCCTCCCCGTCCCATGGCGGTGGGCTCGAGCACGGCGAGGGAGAAGTGGGGAATGTTGGAGTTTTCCTCTGAATTCTGATGTGATCGGGGAACGGACTCGGAGAGGGAGAGAAGAAGGGGAGGGGCCAGAACAATAGCAGGAGCCGTTCTTGAGTGGGTGGCTTGATTACAAAAGGAGGGGAGTTCTGCTGAGATGATTTAGAGGGCCTCCCACCGAGGCCGTCGGGGTGCTCCTTGCGCAGTTCCATTCTGACTCCGTTCAAGTCCTGATCAAGCACCTGTGTTCAGCAGAGCCCAACATAATTAACTATCTAGACGTACCCCGAGACGGTAGGTGTCGCTGTAAAAGACAGGGAAGAAAAAAAAAACACTTCGTACTGTCATTTGTCACTTTGATTGCCGTGCGAGCTCACGCCTTGTATAACTTTTGTTTGGTAAACATTTGGTGTCTGTCCCCTCACTGTTCTGGCAGTTAGCGGCGTGAGAGGCGTCGGTGCATTGTTTCGAGGAGGCCGCCTTTGTGAGCCTTAGCGTGAAATTATATCTCAAGGTTACTTTGATTAGTCGTGCTGTGTTCAAAACAACGCTGCATGGCATGAATTTAATTTTGCACAACAACAAAGCTGGCCTTTCTTATCATTCGCGAGCCCAGCAACGTGCTTTATATGCACATATATTTATTAGAAATGAAGGGATCCCTGGTTTAATGATGAAGATGAAAGGGACTTATTTTATTCGCTTATTTATTTATTGCTTTATAGTGCAATCCTCCAAACCTTCCTTCATAAACAGCTATGTTTTAAACACAATGCAAGGAACCCCCCCACCCCCCAAAAAAAGATGCAAGTCTATTGTACCATAACTTTCAGAAAATCCATAATACATTTTTTATGTAAATTTGATATACATAAATGCATACAAAATTGTCTGCATAAATTAATGTCTCATAATAGTATCAATGCAGATCTTGATTTTTGCATACAAAGAGAAATAAGACGTTGGAGAAGAGAGAAGTGATTTGCTTATCAGAACACGGTGGGGGGACGGGGGTGTTCGGCTCGCTCCGTACCCGCGCGTGGGTGTATCTCGGTGGGGGGGAGAGACTGTGGAGAGGCCCTTGACCTGTGCGAGAGTGGAGCCCAGAGCCCCTACTGTCTAAACAGACAGTCTGATTACTGATTAGGAGCTCATTCCCCGTCGCGCTGAGCGGGTTGCATGTCGCCATCCATTCTGCCCCCCTCCGCAGTGATTGAGAGGGAGCCAGAAATGACAGATCTTGAACCGATTGTGTACATTTCCTTCATTTTTCCTAGCCGTCTCTTTCCCTCTGTCTGTCTCAGAGCAGGATAATGTGGAGTGCGACTGGCACTCACCCAGGACCACTCTGTAGGGCTGGGCTTGTTTTGTTGTTGTTTTGAAGTTTTGGGCTTTTTCTGGGTTTTTCCCCCCTCCTCTCTATCTTCCTCTGTCTGCTGTTCCCTTGGGCTCCTTGTTTCTGGATGAGAGCTCTCTGTCTGCTGGGTCTTGTTCTTGCGCTCTCTCTCTCTCTCTCTCTCTCTCTCTCTCTCTCTCTCTCTCACTACACTCAGCTCTGGTGCTGTGTGCGCGCGTGTGTGTGTGTGTGCGCGTGTGTGTGCCCATCCTGAACCGTAGCTTCTCCAGTGCTGAGGCCAGCCTGATGTTCTCTCCTCCTCGTCTGCAAAGCCCCGTGCCTCAGCCTGCGTGTGTCTGCGTGTGCCCCCCCGCGCCGTACTTCCAGCATCAGAAGTCAAGACCATACTTAGCCAGCACGCATGCAGGGTGTGGCGTGTGCGTTTGTGCGAGTATCAGAATTTAGATACCCAACTGTGGTCTCCGCTCTTCCTGCTTCGGCATCGAAAACGTACGAAACAGGCAAACCATCAGAGCAGCATCGATGAAACGTGCTGCTCGTGTGAAAGAGCAACCACGTTATCACTCACACACACGAGCAGCATGTACAAAGAAAGGGTTGCAGGGGAGACCACACTGGGGATTTGTTGCAAAGTGCGTGAGACACTTTGTTTATGTGTAGGTGGTGGCTGGCATGTGGTTTTGTGTGTGTGTGTGTGTTTGCATGCAAGGTGTGTGTCTGTATTTGAGAATGGCAGACAGAGATTAAAAAATTGCTGTGTATTGCATATGTGGCAGCGTTTGCTCCCTAACTGACGATTACTTGCAACATTTAAGATTTTTAAAAGATTTTTTTTTTATAAGTCAAAAAAACATCTGCATACATTACAAAATGTGCTCAATATTATTCTGTTGTACATCAAGAGCCTAAAGTCAGGGGGATATCGGTAGCCCCTTTGCCGTGGACGCTGTAGCACTCGGCATTATCTCGGCGTGAGGCTGGATGAGAGCCAAGCAGGAGAAGAAGTGAGAGCGTGGAGTGGAGCACGTTCTGGGAGCACGTGTGCTGCTGCAGCAGAGAGCAAGAATGATCAGCAGGGTGAACAAAGTACGGGAGGCTGGCTGCCTCCTCATCAAAGCAGAGGGGAGCAGACACTGTGGGAGACGCCTGCGCTGTAATGGGTCTAGGTAGCCTCAGCAGCCTCTGTTTTGATCTTTGACATATTTCATAGGCATTGATTAGACCAAGCCTTTAGTCTTTGATCTAGAAGGGAAGTGTTGTTGCTTAGTTTGGAGGTTTAGACAGTATTATAATTTATACAAGGGGGATTTGTATGAGAAAGAGAGAGGCAGAGAGAGTTTGTTTGCGTGGGTGTTTGTGTGTGTGTGTTTTGCTGGTTTCCCAAGCTTGAGCAGTCTTAAGTAAACAGTATGTGCTATTGTGCTGGTGTGCCTTATGCTTCTCATTAACGATCCCTGTGGTAATTAGCGAGTACAGAGTAGACGGAGCTGCAGTGAGATCCAAAGAACTGAGCTCCGCCCAGGAGCTCGGACTGCTTTGCCGATCAATCCCAGTCTGTGTCAGGATATTCCACTGATTCCAAAAAACACCCACTGCATGTTAGAACCCCCCCCCCCCCAAAAGTTCAGGTCGGCAGCTAAAGCTGCACCCTTAACCCGTCCGCCATGGACTCTGCTTCCTGTTGATTTGCTGGACCGAGATGAAATGTCCTTGGCGTCCATCTCAAGTCTGTCTTAAAGCCCTAAACCGGCGAGCACACTGAGGCTTGGCTAATAACCGGGCTCCGCACTTGGCTGCGGGAAGCGCGTGTCTGCTAACATGGTTTGGCCGAGCCTTGCGAGGGAATCTCCACCGCACTTTCATACGACGACTCTGGGCTGGAAGTTTCCGAGCAAATTCAGCATGGAAAAAACCAAACCCATTTTGGGTGGGAACTGCCCCTTGAAGACATCGTCTCTTGTGTGAACCACCCCTCCCCTTAAGCTACGCTTGAGATCATCACCAAGCACAATAAATCCAGGTAACACTCAGAGAAGGAAGGGCTTCTGTACCTGGCCTCCAGGTAGAGCGTGGCTTCTGGTGCTACATCAAAGCCGGGCCGAGTTCCGAGAGCTAGAGCTTATTGTTACAGCATGGGTTAATAGGGTATCTTCCCCACGTGAACCGTCCTTCTACTTGGCTCTTGCAGTAGAACATTTTTTCTTTTCCCTTCAGTTTGTCCAAATTAATAGCTCGCCACACTGTACCTATTATACGCGACTTGTAGGCCTTGCTGTGAACGATATCCGTAAGCGGTTTCGGAGCGGCCTCTACTGCCGCCCCAGACCCGTGCGCCCTCTGAACAGATGCCGGGAGCAGGAGTCTCCTCGAGAAGTGCAGAGACGGCTGGGTTATTTTTACAGACCTCCACTAGAACCACAGTTGAGAGATTAATTTCAGTGCCGAGCTCCCGTTGTGGTGGAAACAAATTGAGCTTTGCGGAATTAACGGGCACGCTGCTGGAGCCGGCGTCTATTCTAGGAGCGAGCGGGGCCCCGGCGTAGGCTGCACCCGGCTGCAGAAGTGCTCTCGGAGCGTAGCCGGGAGCGGCCGGCGAGTCGTCGGCGCGATATTAAAGCTGGAGGTGCGCCGTTTCGCCCATGTCCTGTGTGTGTTGTGTAAACACGGCGGGGGGGGGGTTGCTCTCACCGGGCCCGGGCTAGCTGGGGGCGGGGCGACGGCGGCTTTGCTGAAGGTCGATGGGGATGATGGCGTGCCATTAATAACTCCCTGCAAATCTACTGCATCTATCTCCGTCTCCATCTGCTGCCTTGTCGTCTACTATGTCAGTGAGTGTGAGTGTGTGTGTGTGTGTGTGTGTTCGTCCCAGAGGAGGTGCGCGCAGCGGCCACGTATTGGCGCAGAACGAGTGTGTAAAGAGTGGAGCTGGCGCTCGCAGTGAGGAAGTGCGCCATGCGCTCGTTCACAGCTGCTCAAGAGAGTGTTCTTACACTCCAGTGTGCGACGGTGCACGGCCGTGTGTGTGCGTGTACGTGCTTCTAACTACCCCCTCCATGCTGTGGTTTTCCAGCAGACTGTGTGTGTGTGTGAGAGAGTTGCAGCGTTGCTGCATGGAGAGGATGTATGTAGGGTGGCGGGTGAATCCCCCACACTGCATCACTTCCAGCAGTGCCACTACAGGGATGCAATTATCAGCCTCCCAGAAGCCTCCTCCGGACACGCAGCAAGGTGCTACTAGAGGAACCATCAAAGCCTGATTTTAAACGATGCATTTAATTATGCGCAACAGGAATTTGCATGCGCGGCGTTGAACTTTGTTTGGAGACCGCTCGAGGTGAGAAGGGTGGGGAGGCCGTGCGCATGACGCGCAGGCGTCCGTTCCGCGGCGCTCTCGCGAGGGCGAGGGGGGTGCGTGCGCCAGAAATGTCCCCCCCCCCATCTCCTCTCTCCCACCCACCCTGTTTCTGCATTAGCCTCTCATGCTACGTGCTGCCTCCGTGGGGTGGAGATATCCCAGACTAAGCCCGCGACTAAAACCCAGAGCGCAGCTGCTGATGCAGCTCGGTGCACCTCCGTCACCCGTGGACGAGAGGTCGGGTGGAGCAGGCTGCAGTGGGCCCACGCACACGCACACTCTCAGATAAACAGGAAAACATCCGCCGTGGTTGCAGGCCATCGGAAGGTACCGGGCCTCACTCTCTCTTCCTCACCTGGGCGGCGCGCGTGAATCTTTATGGTGCGGTCACGCGTCCGCCAGGACAGAGGCTGCGTGTGTGAACCGGCCGCTGTTTTTCTCGGGTGCAGAGAGGCTATTGGAAGCCGCGGGCGCTCGCGGGACTGCGCCGGGGTCACGGGTGGACGTGTAGCCCAGCCGGGCCCTGGATTTGCCCTCAGCTGATTGTATCCCTGTTTTAGCTGCCGTGCTCTTGATGGGGCTGCTTGGTGTCCACGTCCCTGAAACTAGCAACGCTAAGTCATTCAGAGCTCCACAGCTTCCACTCAGTAACTCTCTGAGTGATGATGGCAGCCCTCTTTCAACATATCCCTCGCAAACATGCTCGAAGAGCCTGCCGAATGATCATTATCAATTAAGCAATCATGCTGTGTCATTTTTTGGGGGATTTAGGCTTTTCCCAGACAGGAGGAGAGTGCGTTCTTTAATTCACAATCTCGCGTGGTTTGATAACAGACTCCATCTTTGAATACAGAATGTAGAGGAGAGAAGGCAGAGGAGCTCTGTGCTTAACATGCACTACTGATGCACGCTGCCCTGGTCGGCTGTCCTAGACTGTGTCTGTGTGTGTGTCTGTGTGTGTGTCTGTGTGTGTGTCTGTGTGTGTGTCTGTGTGTGTGTCTGTGTGTGTGTCTGTGTGTGTGTGTGTGTGTGTGTGTGTGTGTGTGTGTGTGTGTGTGTGTGTGTGTGTAATAACGGGTTGGACAGGTCCTACAGAGAGGGAATAAACCATTATGTAATCTTGTCTTATCAGGACTGATTGCCTACCTAGGCAGAGACACTCGCGCTCTCTCTCTCTCTCTCTCTCTCTCTCTCTCTCTCTCTCTCTCTCTCTCTCTCTCTCTCTCTCTCTCTCTCTCTCTCTCTCTCTCTCTCTCTCTCTCTCTCTCTCTCTCTCTCTCTCACACACACACACACACACACACACACACACACACACACACACACACACACACACACACACACAGAAACCCGCATGAACAGTCTCTGAATATGTGCCTTCATTAGTTGGGCTAAATATCTCTGCTTTCTGCAATCTCCATCATTTCTGGCCTTGGGGCGCTTGGATAATTACCTGCTCTCATTTCCCCTCCCTCTGGCCAGTAGGGAAGTGTCCTGCGTTGCATTAGTTTGCATGAAATATTTATCAGAGTAGTGCACATTTTGCTGTGCTGTCAGCTCCGTGCCAACGTTGACGGACAGCTGTCGTGGCGTCAATGTTTTCGCTGCGAACCGCACCAGCCACTAACTGGGAGCGAACGGTGGAGTAAGCTGGTGAAAGAGTCACGGGCTGCTCTTAGAGTGAATTTTTCGCCTCGCACTAACAGCGTCTTGAACATTGTAATTCAACGGATGCTTGTGTCTGGCTGTGATGAAAGGTGGTGAGTTTTGGTGGTCAGCCTCACTGACACTGTTGTGTGTGTGTTTATGGATATGAGGAGAATGTGACTGTCCATGTGCACATTAGACCTGCGGTGAAACACCCTACGCACAGCAGTGGTCGTCAGCGTAGCAACTGCTTGGGCATGTAGCGCACTGACCGTACAGAGAATACAACCCTATTATGTGCTCTCCTAAGACCAATAAACAAACTACAACTCCACCCAGTAACCAGAGGCCCCATCTGTGAAGTCCTAAACCCACTCCTGTCCTGATGGCTGGCACCGAGCTCCCCGCTGCTGGGAGCAGACACCGGAGACTGCCCTGCTGTCGAGAGACACAGGCGCATCACGTGCAGCAAGGATCTGACTCGTCTCCGAACCAGGCTGAGACCGGCCAGACGAGCCGACTTGGGTTGGGTCGGCTTCAGTCCTGCGCTGGCCCGGTCGAGGTCAGAGGTGCAGCTCACCTCACTCACTTGGCTCCCTCACCCTCCAGCCCAGGTTCTTACGGAAGGCGGTTCAGAGCAGACGAAACATACCCAGGCGAGCGGCCGGTGCTTTAATCCGTGTCCAGTTGAGGTCGCGCTGTAGAAACTCCACATCTCCGAGCTCTGTCTGCATCACACCGTCAGGCCTGTGGGTGGCAGTAATGAAGCCACATCTCCACTGGCTGGAGTAGCAGAGCACCAAATTAGACACTCCACTCACTTCACCCATCACAAAGCACCGTCTAGAGACAGCCAGGGCTTTAGGGGGATGGGCCCTGGTGGCATGATGAATGCTGTCTTGTCCTCTGACCCGCTGCCCTGCATATCCTGGAACAGTTACATGCTGCAAATGCTTTGACATGGGTTCGATCCCATTAAGGAAATAAGGGTGAAAAAAGAGCCAGTAAAAATATTTTTAAAATCTGTTAAATTCCAGAATGAACTCTTGTGCAGAAAACACACAACCTTGTGGATAAAGGCCATGTCCTCGGCAAAGTCACTCATTCCTAACGCTCAGTGATCTGGTTACACAAGCCATCACTACTGGCTCACATTCGCCCACCCCGTGTGGCCTTATTGCTTTATCTGCTTTTGTATTGAATACCTCTCAAGCCGGTCTGTGCATTCTCATAGTAAAAGCCTCATGCGGTTAGTGATGCACCTGGCCGTGGAGTTTTTTAATGCCGGGGCGCGATCGTGGATGACGACGTACGCGCGGAGCAAGAGATTATGTGAATAGCAGTCGGAGAGACTGCACACTAGAATGGGAAATATTGCAAAAGAAAATAACCCTAAAGACCGTTTATTTCATGTTTTCATTATAAGACTACGATTTTGGACATCACTTAGAGAATCATGGCCAGCGAAGAGGCAAACAGCTACACGAATTACGCAGTTAGCCACCATTTTGTACAAAACGCGTGAAGGCGAAAGATTTTGCCAGACCCTGTGCTCCCGGTAGCCTTTTAATGCATTACATATCTCGGGCTGAGGAGACGGACAGGACTGGTCTTGCTGGGCGAGGACGTGGCACAGCCCGGAATCTCATCAGCCCTCCTCCACCCGGCTTAAGCGATTAGAGCCCCGCCTCCTTTATTGAGCCCCGCCTCCCTCCTCCAGGCTGCCGTTCCGACGGCGCCGGGGTTAATCTGTTTTATCCGCGCTTGTCCCTCGTTTTGCCGTTCGCCGCGTCGGCGCGCCTCAAGTTGAAAATGCATTCGTAGATAAAATGCCTTCACTGCTCTGACAAATTGTAACGCCGTAGTTCCAAACGCCACCTTGTTTATTTTGAGGACGAGACGAAGCGAGCGAAAGCAGAAGAAGGGAGGAAAAACGTGTGGGGGAGGCTGAGAGAACACTGGGAGATTAGTAAACCCCGCGGCCTGGCTGGGAGATCGGCGCTACAGATATCCCTCCTCATTAATGTAATTATAGACGCTATACTGTGTTGTGAATTTAGTCTTCATTACAGATTAAGGGAGGATTGGCTGTGGCTTGTAGGAGAAATGAACCGAACTCTCTCAGAAGAAAACCGTGCCTATAATCTCACGATGGGTGTTTTCAAATCCTGATTGCTGTCTCTAACTTTTTCTGTACACACACACACACTCACTTTTATGTACATATATGTAAGATGTTGCTGTGTATTTATTGCATTGGTGCGTCCTACCTCTTTCTCAGCAAGTCCCACAGCGATGAGGCGTGCAGAATTTGTCACGAAGACGTGACACACGTCATATGCGTAGCAGAGATGAGCAGCAGCCATTTTTATCCCGCATTGCCCCCACCCCCCGCCCCGCGTCCCCGGGCCTGCCTAACGACAGGCTGGACCTTGCCACGGTGGGCTCGCATTTGTTTTTCACACTTTAACCTGGCAATTATGCCAATTAGAGGCAGGCAGCGGTGTTGACAAACACGCCGGGAGATTTGCAGCGCAGCCGACGCAGGAGGAGTCCCCCCGCCGCGCCCTCCTCTGTAATTTAACCAGCGAGGAGAAACGCTGCCACGGCTTTCTTTGACAAAATACGCCGAGCCGTGTGCGTGCATTCCTTACCGTGGGTTGCCAGGCATTCGTTTATGCCACCATTGTGTGTTCCTCACCACGGGTTGCGATATTTGCTAATTCCTCTAAATAAGGCGAGTGCTGTTCGCCGTGTGCATGCACGCTGTCTGTATTTTAACTACACACACTATATGCGTGTGTACAGTATGTGTTGTGCTTTTTCACTGGAAGGGGTTTTTGGTTACCTGACATGAGCAGAGGGCTCAGAGTGGCATGTAGAAGGATGTAGGTGCAGGATCGGGTTTCTCGTAGGAACCGTATCCAGATTAGAGGACACCTGGCGACAGTGTGTTTGCCTGTATCCACTAAAGAGTAATAAGCATGTAGCATCCCAGTGTGTTTACATTACGCCTCCTGACATACGTACCAGACATCATCTCAGAAGCATGCTGATGAATAATGTATAACAGAACAGAACAAAACACAACGGAAGAGAATAAGCACTGGTTTTAACCTAAAACGACACCATGTCAGAGCAAACAAATAATTCAGCATGTATCTGTTGTGTCTTCAAAAGATGAGCAGCTATTTCCTATTATACACATTTCCTGTTATTGATGCGTTTAGAAAAACATCATGTGATTCCAATTTGCATCACTTAAATACGGACGCACACAAAAACCGATACCATGGTGCACTTTGAAATTTTTTTTAATATCATTTCCACCTGTGTGAGGTCATAGCACTGCAGTCCGACAGCGATGTCGCGTTGGCACATACGGAACAGAGAGACTTGTGGACCCCTGAGGCTCAACGGAGAATGCGGTAAACGAGATGATCGACACGTCACATAGCAGGCTATCGGAGTCCACCCAAATCTCAAGGCGTTGGTAAATTAAGTTTCATTGAAGTCTTTAAGTAAAAATAACTTTGGTAATGACTTTATAGTAGTGATTACCTAGTCACCTGAGGTCTGGCCTGTTAGGGGCCTTATCCTTGCTAACCTGTGAAGGTGTCTTAGCTTTAACCCCCATCATGGGATTTAAAGCACTGGACATGCTTTGCTTCTTTCCAGGACTCCTGCCTCTCTCTCTCTCTCTCTCTCTCGCTCTCTCTCTCTCTCTCTCTCTCTCGCTCTCTCTCTCTCTCTCTCTCTCTCTCTCTCTGTGTGTGTTGTATAATCTGTTTATCTTTAGCGTGTGCAAACAAGGGGAGCCACGTGTTTTTAGGGCCAGTTGGGAGACTCGCGCAGCGTTGCTACGTACTGCAGGCTGTTGATTAGAAGTTGCTCGCCACAGCTGCCTTGAGACCAGAGTCGCTGTTTCTCTCTGTAGAGTGAAGATTGGGCACGGGCCCGCACTCTGATCCCGGGTCAGTGGAAACGACCGAGGACGCAGTGGCCGCGCGCCAGCCGTGCTTTCACACACAACGTACGCCGAAGATTTCTGGCAATGCCCGTGCACGCTGCGAGCCTAAATACAGAGCAGCAACTGACACCACACCACCACCGCAGAGTTTGAAGTTACAAGTTTCACACCTCTGCAAGTGGTTCGCAAATCCTGTGGCCAGAGCGTCCAGGCTAAATAGCAGCAGCATTTAAGCCGTTTGCCTGCACTCACTGCGCCTTCGCTCCTGTTCAGTGGCCCATGCGTGCACTAGTGGCACCTTGACCAGAATCTGTAATTTTCCATCGCTAATCAATGCAGAGGCCATTTGACATAACCCTCACTGCTGCTCTGGCTCCATGGTCTGTGCTATTTACACAGCTATCAGATGAAGCTGTTACAGGATCCGTTATCAGACCTCTCGATTACTGGACCGATACGCACGTTCATTTCCATTGCCCCCATCCAAGAATACTAGCCAGCCTCTTAAACAGTGAGCTGGCCTGTCTGAGTTATTACATAACAACGTGCTATAAGTGTGTGGTAGTGTTTAAACATTTTCTCTCTCTGTGTGTGTGTGTGTCTTAACGCCTGGTCCCTGTGGCTGATTTAGGGAAGTGGTTGGAGAGTGTGGATTTGAAGCCTGTGGGTTTGTAACGTTACACGCAAGTTTGTGGAAACTGATAAACAGCAGGGGATGATTCTCTGAGACAGGGCAGGGTAGAGTAGCCAAAAAATGTACTAAGCAAAAGCACTGTTACTTTAAAATTAGAATTACTCATCTAGCAGTAAAACTAATCATTTAAATTAGTACTTAAGTAAAAATAATTAAAGTGTCTAATAAAAAACTCAAATAGTAAGTTGCTTCATCGGTGCTCATTTAACACTAGACTCTACTGGAAAGGTTTTTCTTTATTTTGTCCTCCAAACTTAAATATGTGGACCATACATTTAAACTGAATTTGAATTTGCTTTCAAATTTTTCTATCAGGTGTGGGCTTTCAATGAAAGATCAATATCTTGCAAGAAGTATATATTATTTATTCATAAATAAGGTTATTACACTTAAATATGCGCATACACTTATATGAACTTCTTACTTCTGGTCTTGGTCGGTAAGTAATGAAATAAATGTAATAAAAGTTCTTGTTGCCAGCTTCAAATGATGTACCCTCCCCAGAGTAAAAGTACTTCAGTTCATTTAACACCTGCCCAAGCTAACTAGATTTTACTTTTCGTGGTATTTACATGGCAACTGGGTGATCGAGTAGCAAGACCGGTTGGCTAGCTAGTTAGCTACGTTAACAAAACATCTACACCTGTGGGTGGATAAAAGAAATGTCACTTCACTTTCAGTATTAATAAGGCACGGTTTCACACGCAGATATGTCAAGGTTGAACATTTGTTGTTAGGGGTTTTCTCACACTGATGCTAATCATACAGACCAAGCAATAAGTCACAGAGAAATGAAACTTGGTTATTATGCCACACAGACAAGCGAGTGGAGCCTAGTCCAACTCCTGAAATGTAAGTCATGGACTGAAATCTCTGTACATATTTATCCTTGGCTTCTCCTGAATTCCAGTATTCCCTGTCCTTTAATTACTTCCATGTTTTTGTTTTTTGGGTTTTTTTTGGTTCCAATTTGCATAATATACAAAACTTGTGTGCAAACAAGTCCTATGGTTTTTAACCAGTATGCACGAAATAGGTGTGAAAATGTTTGCAAATATCTGAAGCTCATTAATTATCAAAAACATGTTTAGATGTCAATCAAAAATCAGAGGCTGTGCTCCATTTATTTGTACAGCTTAGTCCCAACAATGCTTTCATCAGAACTCCATAGTTCCTCTGGTTGGTAGTGCAGATGGTCTCCATCCCCTTCGATAGACGTTGCTGTAGCGTGCAGAGACCTGACTCATCACCGCTGATCCTTGATTAGGTTACCTGAGGATGTCCTAACTACTAAAAGATTACCGGTTTTTAGAGAAATTTTAATGTTGTACGGCTCTTGACAGGCTTAGCATTGGCCAAATGAAACTTGTGTGTGCAGGATGGGACAAGCCAAAATATTATAACATTTGGCCAAAGGGGGGCACTATTGCTGAGGTGACTAAGAAAAAACAGATCTCTTAAATGGTTTATCTTAGGGTCGTGTATTTGGGCTCAAATCATGCTCTACAGAGAGACTGACATCGTTGCCATAAAAATGTCGCAATTTATTTCTGCTGTTTCTGATTATTTGTAGCACACTTTCCAAACCAGTCCTAGGATTCACATCAAAATTGGCCATCAAATAATCTTTATTTAGTCTGAAAATAAATAATTTTCAAAAACAATTTAGGCTTTTTGCCACTGTAAGGCTGTAGCTCCCTTGTCAGCTCAGTTGCAGTGACTCATATGGCAGAAACCTGCAGAGTTTCTCTGATTTCCAACAAATTCAGCAGATATCCAGAATATAACTCTGAGAACACATGCTAGTTTGGGTTTTCAACCTTTAATACTACAGTCATTTGGGCAGTAATGTTAAAAAATACAGCCATTTCAGCATTGTGATTAAATTTCAATCACTACCTCAAAAATGCTGAAACATGAAACATGCCATCTCCATTAAAACAACATGGTGAGAATGGTGCCGCGCATGCCAACAGCTACATCAGACCATCGGTCTCTGTCGTTGGACTACTGCGTGCATGTCCTTAACGGAAACATGCGTCTACCAAAATCTTTCTACATATATTCTAAAATATAACACAACTGTATTAAACAGCAATATGTTCTTAACGTCTCAGGCCATCATCAAAAACTCAGGCAGTCACTAGTTTTTCTGAGTCCGCTTTGGCTTAACGGGTTGAACAAAGCCTCTGGTCCGATTCCCGACCACGACACACTGAAGAAGCACTAAAGCAGGGCATGGGTTACCCGCTCTAACACGGAGGCAGTAACGTTCATTACTGGGGTATATATTTTTCAGATTCATTCAAACCCACGTTCTAGGTTCTCTAAAAAGCCAGAGGCTGCAGTAGAGCCTGGTTGATGTGCTGTCCTGTGGGGTCTTGACATTTTCACTGAGCTTTGGGTCAGAGGTCCACAAGCGTGCTTGGACCTCGTTATCGCTACACGCGGCCTAATTCTGCAAAAATGATGGGGCAACACCGATGAATATAGCAGAGTAAAAGTACATTTTTGACGAGTGTAATGTACAAAATATTAAACAACAGAATTGTTTAAGAACAGTTTGTTCATGTAGCAAAGTCCATAAAAGGCATTATCCTATCTAACTTACAGGCAAGTGAAGGAATAAGCTTTTCTTTCAAGTGATTTCTGAGACTTTTGAGGTGTATTCATGACATTGTAATTACTGGGGAGGGACTGTCAAAACAGCTCACATGGCTGGGAAAAGACTCCATTTCTAACCAACCATTCAACTCATTCTTTGGTTTTGGTAAGGAAAAAAAGGCATGTCACGTCAATCAGCCTGACTAATGGAATGTGCGTCTTCTAATTCGCTCAAAGTGAACGGTGGATTGAAAAAGCCTGTGCAACCTTTTTAACACACACCCTCGCATGCACTCAAACGCACGCGCGCATATGCACACGCGTGCACACACACGTACACACAACGGTGCTGACAGTCAAGCTCTGTGATTTGACAGCTGGAGAAGTTAAAAATACCCAGGCTCGCAGTAAATTAGATGTATCATTTGGCCTCTAAAGTGAGAGATGAATGCGTGTGTGAATGCGGCTGCCGTACTGTAACGCGAGGCCGATACATCAGGCCTGCCGCGCCTCTTCGCTTTCTCCTTTAGCGCAACCAGAATAGTAAACAGACAATGCAATTTGTTACGGAGCACGTCAGATGCTCTCCGGAATGTTTGCTGCCGAGCTAGGCCCGCCATCGTCTCCAGTGTTCCCCAAGCCTGCATCAGTTCATCAGTCATGGCTTAGCTACGTACAAGGTTATCGCCGTCCCTCGGAGCCACGCGTTGATTTTATGTCTCTGTCTTGCCATAAATCTGACATGGTGGCCCACATGCGTAGACGACTTTGGAAGATACTCTTACCACAGCTCAAGAGAGGTGGGCTGGGGACCTTTTTTGTTTTTATTATTTGTTGTTAATTTATGGTCCAATCTTGCCCAGCACGGTGCGAGCAGTGCGCGCATACCCCCCTGCATACCCCCGTGCCGGTGTCAGAGCTACAGCGTCTCTCTTCATGTCAATACAAACATGGAAGCTTTGTGAATCTTTATCAGCAGTGCCACAGACGCTTGTTTTGCATGACGCTGAGCAGCAGCAAACACGGCTGGGAGTGAGTTTTTAATGCTCCAAGCGCCAGCTGGGTTTGGGGGTGCCGGGGGGGTGCTTCTCTGTTACCGTAAGTTAAGTAGGGAGATCTGAATCTGAAGAGGCGGCTGCCATCACGGTGTCCACGTCCCTTTAAATACCCCACAGCGTCATTGTTTATTCCCCAGAGCTAATCGCCGCCTGCTGACACAGTGGCAGGACAAAGGCCCGTCATCTCTGAGTTAGCCTTTACGGGAAAATTGTGAAACTGTGTTTCTGTCTAACTGCAGAATGATCCCCTAGTTGGACAGGATCTTATTTTACTCAGTTGATCACACCCAGCATTACCGAAGGTGGCATGGTTGACACCAAGCGAAGGTGGTGTCTCCCTCTTCCTCATTACTTTGATGCAGCCGCCCTCTGGCCTTTCCTGTTGGTAATTTCGGACGTTCTACGCAGTTCGGTAATAATTGCTCCCAGTCGCAAAATGGCCAATTACACAGACTTTAGTGGATAGTAAATGACAGCTAAACCCAGGCAGTGGCCTTTAAATGGACGTGCAATTCGGAGCTTGGGGTGACTGGGAGTGCGTCTGTACTGCGTCCCGTGGCTATTCTCGCTCTCTCTCTCTCTCTCGCTCTCTCTCTCGCTCTCTCTCTGTCGCTCTCTCGCTCTCTCTCTCTCTCTCTCTCTCTCTCTCTCTGTCGCTCTCTCTCTAGCGCAGTGAGATACTGCCACATATGTTACTTTCTCATTAGCACCAATTACAGCTCATAGCTCCCTCCCTGTGCATGCTCAGAGACGCTCCTCTCAGTGTGTGGGAAGGGTTTTTTTTCCCTGATCTTTTCCCACCCTCCCTGTCTTTTCCTTTTCTGTTTAATCAGCCACTGTTATGCAACGCGTTTTCTCCGTTCGGCGAGGGGCGGGGAGCGCGGTTGCTGTAACGTTCCGAACATCGGCACGAGCGGCCCGTTAAGGCAATCGCCGGACAAACTGTTGAGGCGGACGCCCGGGCCAGAGCACATCGATTGTTTCATTAACTTTCAATTACCGGTGAGGAAATGAATGTTGTTGACAGCTACAAAGTCTGCCATGCTCACTAGCATGTTGGGTTTCACCACCCTGGAGCAATCTCCATGCCTCTTACAGCACGAATCTTAAGTCACCAAAAAATCTAATCTTTTACGGTGGGGGGGGGGGTTATTGCTCTTTATGCGCGCAGCAAGGCTCTTGGCTCAGCGTCGGAATTTTTTGGAATGCAGTGTTCACTATATTTAGATTGCACTGGAGTGGATTAGGACACCTCTCCTGCAAACCTGCGGGATTCTGGCTGACAAAGAGTGGGAAGTGCTGTTTGGGTCCGCGCTACACAAATAACCGCCGATTTCCAAATCGACTGTAATTTCAAGCTCTCGGATATATGGGAAAAACGTGCGCTTTGATGTACAAATCCACGATTCGGCAGGGAGCAGACCCCCAAAGGTTAGCAGATGCTAATTATAGGAGATTGTTTCTACATATCTAATGAGGAACAGGAGAGCCTTAATAAACAAGGGGATTCGTAAAGGCAGAGGATTTAGCCGATATGATAAGAACAATGTCTTTTAATTGTCTCAGAGAGATAACTTGTGAAGGTCTTAGCTGGAGAACATGTAGAAAAATGAAGAGTAGAATGGTTAGGGCCTGGAGCTGTACTCCATCTTCTGATGGAGGTATATGAAAGAGCACTGCGATGAAAGGCACATGGTAGACCGACGCGATCAAGTGTCGACTGCTAATTAGCGCCGCCTAATTCCTGTGGCCCCGAGTCTGTGGCGTTCTCTTTAACATTCAATTCACAGGATTTTAAACTTTTAACTTAATTGTTTCTTTCTTCCAACTGCTGGTGGGGAAAAAAAATACTCGAATATAAAAAGAATTACAAGAGGAACGCAATACGGTGCGCAGTCTTCCGTGAAGAAAACCGCGCTGAAAGCTTTCGTGTGTTCTGGCGGTTTGGCCCTCGGTAAGGCCCTCCTCTGCAGGTGCAGAGTTAGCCCCTCCTGTGCGTAAACACCACAGGTGTTCCAGATGGTCCTCCACTGTCTGTGTTCTCTCCAGTCAGATTTGGGGCCAAACTGGCCCTGTTTCGTATGAGGCCAAACGAAACATGTCTGCGGTGGGCGCGCGGCTGCGCCGCCCCGGGAAACGGTGTTTCATCTCCTAATGAGCGTGCCCGGAGAGAGAGGATGGTGGGGGCCCGAGAAAGGGCTACACATCAGCCCTTATTAGTCAGAGGGGTTTGCCCGCTCTTGCGCTGAAGAGGGGCCTCCTAGAACCGGGCAGGGTCAGTGCTCGGCCCGTTCTTTGTTTTCAGCGTGATTAGAGATGGCATTTCGGGGTCCAGCACCACAGCTGCGGAGTGAGAGCAGGAAAACGGTCGTAACGATGGGCTAACCATCAGCTCTACTGCTGTCTTCCTGGGGTGGATGTTATTCGGGGGTTTCCACCAGAAAACTGTGTTTCTTAATAAAGATATACATTCAGTTGAGTGTGACTTATCCGCAACACAATGACTGTAGATGATGGAAGGATCCAGTAGCCATGGTAACATATGGCGAACTCAGGATACGCCAGCGCAATTAGTTTATCGTGAACAGTTAGGTTCCTCTAGACCAGACTATGTGGGAATGTGTTTATAATAAAACACTCACTATAAATAAACACAGTATTAATTTAGCATTTTAAAAGAGTATATATGTGTTTATGCTTGAAAATACAAACAGTGCATTAATTTGCGCTACATTGAATTACGCCTCTTGACGAGGCAGTGTGTCTCGAGCATGAAGTGTACCGAAGACAGCGCCATTGTTGGTACAGAGCTCTGCTCCATGTGCAGACTGTAACAGTGTTAGAGAGTGCTGGCCACGGGGAAGGCTGACCGTCTTATCCAGGAGAGAGGACGTGACGCTCTGGAAACGTGACTCTTCACCACGCAGGACCGCTTCCTGGTGTGTCCCGCCATTCTGCTGACGTGCACCCCCCCCGACCTGCAGAGCATGGCCTTCGCCTGCCGTGTTACTGCATGTGCTTTGGTGGGGGATGTGTTTATGCAGTCATTAACCTCATTGCTTCTGCGCTCCGGCTGGGATTAGCACCACGTCCAGTTCACAGTCTCGCCACTAAGGTCGTGGCAAGCAGAGGTATTGGTGAAACGCACGAGGAGCAGTCGTAATGGACAAACAGAGTGACCGCAGACATGCACAAAGCGTGTGGGCCCAGGTACACACTCTGACCTGTTTGTGCAAGCGTGCGCAGCAAGCACTGCGCCCCGCACACCCGGTGGGGCTATGCAGGCCAGGCGAGAGAGAGAGGGAGGGAGGGGGAGGGAGAGAGGGGGAGGGAGGGGGAGGGAGAGAGAGAGGGGGAGGGAGGGAGGGAGAGGGGGAGGGAGAGAGAGAGGGGGAGGGAGGGAGGGAGAGAGGGAGGGGGAGGGAGGGGGAGGGAGAGAGGGAGGGGGAGGGAGAGAGGGAGGGGGAGGGAGGGAGGGGGAGGGAGAGGGAGAGGGAGGGAGGGAGAGACGGAGGGAGGGAGGGAGGGAGAGGGAGAGGGAGGGAGGGAGAGACGGAGGGAGGGAGGGAGGGAGGGAGGGAGAGAGAGGGAGAGACAGAGAGGGAGGGAGGGAGAGAGAGGGAGAACGAGCACTTCACGTGCTGCACGGCCTGCTCTCTCAGGGAAGTGCTTTGTGCACAGTCGGCTGGATCTGGACAGGAGGGAGCAGCTACCTCACAGAGGGCTCCTTTTTATCTCAGATTAGCATTTCTTTTTTTGGTCAAACCATAAATTGCTGCCTTTGGTATAAGCTGTTGGAGAATGTTTTCTGGTGTGCATCTCCGGTATAAGTTATAGAGACAGTTAAAGCGCAGGAAGAGTTTGTTTACTTAGCTGTGAGCGTTCTATTTGAAGAATATTCGCGTAGTCTCTCCAAACTCGATTTGTCATTACCGTCGCTTTGTTTTGCCGGAGTGTGGTGTCGGTGCTTCAGTAGCTCTCCATCACTGAGAGCGTTTCCAGCACTTACAGTACAGTTTGTTGGACATGAAAGCACTTCATCTCGCCTTTGGATTCGAGTGCGACTTACAACTCCATTCATCTCTGGCTTGCTTCCACGATGTCTCTCACTGTCTCTCTGTCTCCCCGCACCTGCCAGAGATGACAGAAATCCATAGGTCAGGATACTGTAACCGCATAAGCAGGCTCACGAGAGAAGACAGGTGCACTGACAGAAAGGGAGAGAGGGGAGTGAGAGAAAGAGGTAGGGGAATAGAAAAGGAGAGAGGGAGAGAGAGAGAGAGAGAGAGAGAGAGAGAGAGAGAGAGAGAGAGAGAACAGTCACTGCTGCTGAATGGCTGAGAAAGCTACCTTTTGGAGGTCCCGTGACGCAGCTGGTCTGTGGAAAGGTTGGCAGGGTCTGGTTACTGCTCTATCGGGGCTATATCAGCGAATGGCTGGGCTCAGTTCCCTCGCTAATGTAACAGTCCTCATGTGTCTCAGCCCCACATCTCTGGGAGCGCCTTGCTGATGCCACTGATGTCATTCATCTGCTCTGTCCTTGGTTGCTCTTTGCTGATGAGGGAGGGAGAGAGAGAGGGAGGGAGAATATAGTGCATTCTTGTGAAGAAAGTTACCAAATGCATTGTGCAGTGAATCCTTTACAAACCAAGATGCCTTTCCATCTGTGCATTCCCACCAGAAACCCTGCACAGGTTCCACGCTGTGTAGATTTGCGTATGATGTAACACGGTAAAGTCACCGAGACCTCTGGCTCTTTCTGCCTCTGACTTTGACTGTTGGCTCGACCTTGCAGTGCAGGTCGGGGGATGTGTCGTGCACACTTGTCTGCTGGTTAGCAGAGGAAGGCCAGAATCACTGCAGCAGGTGCCAGGCAGCGAGCCAGCTGGGTCCGGAGCCCCTCTGCTCTGTCTGCTGTATCCCACAAACCAAAAACCAAACCAAATTATAATCTGACATTAACAATCTTCAGTCGAGGCGGGTGGTTCCAGAATACGTGCACGGTGCCCGTTATCCAGCGTGCGGCTCTGAAGATCCCTGCTCCGGCCTGACTCGGAAAAGCCGGAGGGTGAGGGAAGCCAGCACCGTGCGCGTGAGAGCCGCGTGGCCCGGCCCATGTGCCGTGTGTGCATATCCACGTTAAGTGAATCTGAGTAAGGAAAATGGCCAGGTGTGGCCCAATTCCCCAAGAAGGTGCAGGCAAGCAGTGGCTGTTGCCAGGTAAATGGAATGGTTTATCCACCAGCTGCATCAGCACTCCTGCAACAGACACGCAGACACACACACGCCGGGATGCGGCACTCGGACACACACACACACACACACACACAACACCAGAATGTGGCGCCCAGTCTCCAATGCCAGCCAGGCATTGTCATCCAATTCCAGGAAATCTTCTATAATAATTGTTTAAAAAAAATGTAATAATTCTTGTTCATGCTTTCATATATTTACTTTTTATATATGTAATAGAATAGTAGTAGTATTCATTCAAACTTGCATCTGAATATAATTTACATATTCCTTACTGCAAATGGAAAATGAAATTGTAACCAGTTCTTAACGTGCTCCCTAGACATGATTTGACATAAATTTTTCAACAAAGCGTAATATCTCCTGCCCAGGGCCGTAACTATCTCTGATCACATCGCAGTCTGGACCTCTGTAGTTTTGGGAGCTTTGTTCCTCCTTATCTTTAATTATGGAAATGAACGCGGAAGCAGCAATGCTTGGATAATGTTATGATGGAGTGTAGTCTACTGTGTAAAAGCCTGCCTCTAAAAGTACTCAGTGAGTACAAAACAAAACTGGTTCTCAGCTGACCTCAGAGCAGAATTTATACTGCTCTTCAACTACCACCAGTCTAATGGTACGCAAGACTTTCCCCTTAAAAACAAAAAGTCTGTTCAGTCAGACGCTAAACTTTAAGTGTTGTCAGCCCGTGTTAATTCCCCTAAACATAAATGTGTGCTTTGTGTCATACTCCTATTAATGAACAGGCTTTAACAACACCTTAAGAAAAATGATTCTTTCTTTAGGGTCTGTTGAGACCACTTGAATTTACAAAAAAAACAACAAACTGTGACGGAGACACTCATAGAGCCACACTAAATAACACGAGTATGTACTAGCTGATATAAACTACAATAATATTAACAACAAAAGCTTCTGAGGTGTATTTCCAGATTAAAAAATTTAGGTAAATACATTTTTTAAAAAGTTCACTAAATAAATATTTAGCATATTAAAGTGAAATCAAGCAGTCTAACTTGAGCCAAAGCTGTTTAGGTAAACTGTGAATGAATAGAGTGATGGATATTGTAAACAGAGTGTGAACAGAAAATAGGTAGCCATACATCATGTGCTATGTTTAAAAGTTTCACAAATTGAATGCACATTATGGCGTTTTTGGTGAACACGTAAAAGGTGACTGCACTATCGGGCCTGTTCATGTCTAGTCGTGTGGGTTATTACTGGCTGTGAAGTGAGTCACATGCCTTCAGCATGTCCCTGACCACAGTGTGGATGCTACTCCTGCTGGGCGTGTGATAGCACGGGTAGGTGAGGTACCGTGCTGTGGGGTGACCGAGACCCAGCTGCAGGGGGTCTGCCTGCACTCTGGCTCCATTAGCCGCCGCCACTCACACTCACTGCAGTGGAAATGTTCACTGTTGTCATTACTGAGAGTAGTTTCCCCCCTTGGTTAGGGCAAATCAGGCTTGGGAGTGTGTGTGTGTGTGTGTGTGGGGGGGGGGGGGGGGGGGGTCTGGGAGAACACACATACAATAGCAGACACTGAAGCAGGCACACACACATCTGTACTGTTAGAAATGGTAGGATTGCTCCCAATTGTATTAGCTTTAATCACCATGCACCGTGTGTGTACTGTGGCTGTTCTCTTGACCAATTTTTGTTGTAGTGGTGGTTGTTGTCATGTGTTGTGCTTGTAGAAGTTGGCATGGTTACAGTGAACCTCATGGCCTGTATGTGCTTTTTGCATGGTCTTCACCGGTCCAAACAACATTCAACACACCTATGTGACATGTTCACCAGACACTCCCTCCTCCAAGTGTGCGTGCACACACACACACGCACGCTCACATGGGCACCCCTGGTGCCCTGTGATGGCAGGCGGCTGTTGCGTGCGCGCGTCCATCCCTCTATTCACTAAAGCTGCAGCTTCACTGAAGGCTCTCGCACAACTGCATACTAATGCAGCAATTACAGGGGTAAAACATGGGCGCCGCGTGCTAACAGAACTCCCCGCGCGACAGAACAAGCCGCTTTGTTGTTCTGTAAAGGGTTTCTCGGTGTAATTGTGCCGGCCGGTTTTGAAGCTTTCATTATATATATATATATATATATATTTTTTTTTTTCTCCTGTTTCTTTGTTATCCCGCATGCTGGATTGGAACTCCCGTGGGCCCTGAAAGGACCGATTCAGTGTTTAACTCCAGTGAAGGAGAGCTCTCAGTGAGGGCTCAGCGCTGCTTCAGCGTGCCGGGTTCAGACGGCGCGACCCTGCACTGCTGCTTTTGAAAGCGTGGGGTAGAAGGTTCGGACCCGCTGTAAGAGCAGCCGTGGGAACCGTCAGAGGCGACTTTGTGAAACTGGCTCGGGATCAGCGTTACACAGCGACTCGGAAGGGGCCCCGCTTGCGAGCGGGCTCTCCCACCCACGGTGTTTTCGGCTCCGGCGGGCCCCGGTCAGGCCAAGCTGCGGCGTCAGGCTTCACCACGCGTGCTGTGCGGCCCTGAAATAGCAGAGCGCGCTAAGCTACGTCGCCGTGGGCTTGTTTGCTTATCTTCCCATATTTGAATCTAGCATGCAGGTGAAGCACATGTAGCAGAAGTTTGTGGAGCAAATGACAAATTTAGTTGCCAAAAGTGTTGCCTGAAATATTAAGCGTTATAGGACTCCTGTAATGACTTCAGCTTGTCATTCGAACATAAATATTTATGCGCGCGCCAGGTTCACACACATTTGACTGATGTTTGTTGGAACAGCACAGGAGAGATGTAGGAACAATGCAAATTTCCCCTTCTCTCTCACTCTCAATCACTCTCTCTCTCTCTCTCTCACACACACACACACACACACACACACACACTGTCTCTGGTTCCTCTGGGAGTAAACTGCGCAGTGACACAGTAAAAGGGGGTGTGTCCTGTGGCGCTGGAGTCCCCAGCTCCGAGAGGAGCTCCTCACCTGTCACTGATCAGAGAGAGGGAGCTAGCGTTCAGGTGGAGCGTCGGGGCAGGGTGCGGGTCTGAACCCGGCGTGCACTCCCCCGCACGTCTGTTGAGTAAACCCGTCTCTTTCTTCTTTCCTCCAGAGCGCACCCCGGCACAGACACACTCGCGGCCAGGGCGCTCGTCAGTCTCCGCCGCAACAGCACATATATTAGAGCCCAAATTAGTCCCCCTCCTGGAGACGTGGGGAGCGACGCGCGTGCGCAGCCGACAGGGAACAGCCTCGCCGTCTCAGCCAGACAGTCGAGTATGTCCGGCAAAAAGAGGACGGTGAGCCGTGCCTTCCAGAGGGCCGTCTCACGCTGTGTGGGTGCGCATCTGAAAAATTAATGGCATCGCGTGCAAACAGACGCACAGAAGCACACGCAAGTTGCCCACCGAAAGCAGGCCAAAGGCAGACAGCCAGACCTGGGCAGTCCAGTCAGCTCAGCCTTTACAGGAACACCTGTGAGTGAGCAGTGCTCTCTCTCCCTCTCTCCCTCTCTCCCTCTCTCTCTCTCTCTCTCTCTCTCTCTCTCTCTCTGGCTTTCTTTCTCTCTGTCTCTGTCTCCCTGTCTGTTTCTGTTTCTCTGTCTCTCATATCTGCAACTCTCATGAGGCTGTTTTATTCCACATGCTTAAAAAGCTTCATAAATATTTCATTGCAGATATTTCGTTATGTCTTTCATTTGTCCATGTGCAGTGGCTTTTTTTTTTTTTTTCTGGTTTGGTGACATGGGGCTTTCCTCAGAATTGTGTGTGTGTGTGTCTGTGTCTGTGTGTGTGTCTGTGTGTGTGTGTGTGTGTGATCTCACACAGCTCAAATGAAGTACATGCTGTCAGCGGGGCCTTGTGGTAACAGGACAAGCCGCTCCAGCCCTCAAACGAATGGCACGTTTGTGCTCTTCTGCCTGTGTGTGTGTAACCCTGCTGCCCTCTGCTCCTGACATTCAAATCCGCCTCCCCTTCCTGCTCAGAGGGGGAAGAAAGGAAATAAAGCCGTGCAGCTCTCGACCATTGCAGCCTTAGCAACGCGATCAGCCCGAACAGAGGCAATGCTTCAGTGCTCATTCTCCATGCAATCTTGGTTATTAGTACAGCTGTTTGTTACTATTATTAAATGGATTCCAGAAATATTATATCTCTTGAATTGCTTAATGCAGGAATAAGAGTTCCAATGCCCAATTTTCCCATGCACGATTTTCAATACATACAACTTAACCTTAGTTATCACACCAGAGGTACATGTTTATGATGACCGAGGGTTTGTGGCATGCATGTAATGAAATACAGACGGGAGCTGAGTGAAATGGTCATTTGTCCTTTTCTGCCTGGAAAGGCTGATGTTAATCAGGCTGTAACGCTGCACTGGACACTTCCAGTCGCTTACATAACCCGCTGCCATGGGCCCACTGCCATACGTCATTTGGACACTGACAGCTGTCAACACACACCCACGTTACTGACCACCCCCACACAAATACATGCATACACAAATAGAGAGAGAGAGATGCCAGTTGTGCGCCAGGATTAATGGTCCTTTGAACGCGTGTAAGACAATATGCTGTGTCATTATGCTTCTTGTGTTTTAGAATGAATGAAATATTTATTTACATGTGTACCGCCCAAACAGAAAGCCTTTGAAGGGCCTCGGTAGAAAACGACCATTACGTACGTGTCCATAAAAGGGCAGACTCCCTACGACGGAACAGGACGCCTCTGACACACTGGCACAATGGGTTACTCTGACGGTAAACGTACCGTGTCAGCCTGGTGTTGGATTGTATCCCGCCCCTGTCGTGGAACTTGTTTAAGAGCTCGCTAAGACGCCGTCACAGGGACAGAATAACCAGGAACACTACAGATTTGTAGGGAATAAAAAATCTGAACAGACTGATCGGAATCACTGAACTCTCTCTCCTGCTTGTTTTCCCGTGTGACAAACAAAAAAACCGCTGATATGCATGTTGGAAATCCGCAAGAATGCCTTAAAACAGCAGATCTTAACTAAAGCCGTTTAACACCGAGACGGAACGCTGTATAGGGAAGCTGAACGCCGGCCCTCCCTCCATTAGCGAGGAAAAGCCTCTGAATATTTCACGCGCCTCCTGTATGTTGTCAACATTCCACTTCTGCCTCCCTTCCAAACGACGCTCTTCAGGTACAAATGAGGCGCGCGCATGGAAAGGGGCCGCGCTCGAGCTCTCGGCTCCGGAGAGCGCGCGCCTTTGTAATGCTGATGTCAGCACTGACGCGCCGAAAGAACGCCGAGCCGTTAGCACGCGGCACGCTGTAATGATCTTTGTCTTCCTTTTTTTGATGAAGTGTCTCTTCTTCTTCTTCTTCTTCTTCTTCTTTTTTCGAACCGACTTTCTTCATTTGTTCTTTTTAGTCCAGGAAGTCTTGGCTGACTGTAGTAAAAATGTTCTGCTCATAATTGCCATGTTTCACGCTCGTGGCCAGGCGCAGACAACCAATCACGGCGAGGCTCTCTGCGCCTGGTGACATTACGCTATGAAATATGGCTTCCACGGGAATTTATGTGCATGAACAATGCGTTGAACCAATTACAATGGCCTTTTGGTGCGCGAGTGACAATTGTGTTTGATGGCAGCCAGGCTGGAATGTCTGGAGTGAGCCACTGGAGAGAGTCCTCTCCCACAAGGCTTGATCTGAGGTCTGCGCAGGGCAGAGGAAGCGCCGCGTGTGACTGAGACAGCCAGACGGAGGGAGGAGGAATGGTGAAAAATGGATGAGAGGGAAAGAGGCAGGCAGAGCCAGAGGGAGAAAGAGAGTGGAGTGGCGCATCACTCTCTCCTCAGGACTATGCCTCCCTGATGCCTCGGTGACCTTGAACCAGGCTCCAGGGAGTCACAGCAGCGAAGACCCATCTTAACGAACTGCTCTCAATCAGTCTCCCTCTCCGAATGCCTTCTGTCCAACGGTCACACACGGAGGATGCGAATGCCATTTCGGGTTTGGTAGTTACAACTGCGTGTGTGTGTGTGTGTGTGTGTGTGTGCACGCGCAAAATAAAATTCCTCGTCAATATTAAGAAGATAGCAAAGCAGATAGATTTTAAAAATAACTGTGCCAGTTGTGGTTTATTTATTGGTCACTGACTTCTACGCTATAATCTAGACACTATAGCGAACATATTACTCTTACACCTTTTGTGTGTTCGCATTCCCAGACCGATTCATTCTCAAGTAGAAATAGAGTAGCTTCTGCTTTTAGGGATTGTGGAACCTGGATTCTGTGGCTGCACATTACAGGAGGGCAGTGCTTGCTCCCAGTCGCTTTTATTTCACTGAATGAAATGAATGTCTCCTTCACTAATATGTGCAGAAGAGTCCAAATGGACAGATAATCAAATCACCAATTTAATGTGATCCCCCGCATGAATGTTGTCTGAGTGTGTTCTGTGTCATTACACACAGACATTCACCACCATTGATGGAACAGCAGACAAAATGAATGAACACCGATGTTGCATATTGTGTGTTCACTCATTATGTTGTGCACCTGTCAATTATCTGAGTTAATGGCAAAGTTATCTGCACAGGGGGAACATGGCTAATGGTCAAACTAGCAGCACATGCCATAAGAAAACAGATGAGAATGAATAGGCCATAGATTTGAAGTCATTTAAACTTCACACACCCCAGGAAACAAATCAAGTAAATAAAGGCCTTGGTGTGCTGGGACTCTGATTGTCCATCTAGTTTCCCCCGTGAGTCTCCATAAACACTGTCAATAGAGATCGACTCTTTGATCCACAGTACTTAATCCGCGAGGCCGTCTCAGTGGGAATCTGCTCTAGATATTTTAGATAGTACTCTATATATTTGAACTTCAGTTGCTTAATCTTAATCTGCATGTTTAAAATAGTTGGTTTTTTTTCTTTTTTTTTCTTTTTTTTTTTCCCTTTTAAATAGATTGTCAAACATGATTATGTTCTAAAATATACTTTCTATAATTCTGTAACTCTGCATAGCTTTTGGAGCCTGTAAAGCATGTGAGAATGTTGCTGCATGCTTACTTTGTGCTTTTGGACTAATCCCCACCCCCCACCCCCGCTCCCAGTGGAGAGGTCTCGTTCAGGTCTCTTTCAGGTCTCGTTCAGGTCTCTTTCGAGACAAAAGAAGCACTGAGTGAGTCCAGGAGCCCTTAGTCTGAGCCAGGCTGGAGACAAAGGGCTTTGGAACCACTTCATATGGACGCCTAGGCCGAGTGCCTTTGCTCCCAGAGCCTCTTCTTCTGTATCCTCCGCGCTGGGCACTGAGTCGTGCCCGCGCCAGTGCCTGTAGCCTGGCATATGCAGTCTCCCCCCAAACGTAGCACAGTCTCTGTCAGCTGGAGTGCCTGCCTCTGCAGCTCTAAGATGGAGGGCACCCCTCAGCACCACCCGAGGAGGGACGGAAGCAAGCAGTGCCGTGTGCCACGGAGGCTAGCCCTGCGGTCTTCAGCTCCGAGCCGGGCACCCGCAGTCCCGCCTCCCGCGCCAGCCGCGCAGAGGTGCTTGCCTGTGGGGCAGCAGTGGTATAAAGCCGTGGGGGGAGGGTGGGTGTGGAGTTGCAGCGCTCCGCTGACACCTGCTGGTGGGACCCTGCTGGTGCGCTGCCTTTCCCAGACCCCGACCACAGCCAGCCTTAATTACCGCATGCCTCAGTTGTTCTAAGTGCATGTCAGAACAAATTATGTAAGTAATGAGGCTGAAAATGCAAAAGGAGTAGTAACACACCGGCGCTCTAATGCTCGTGGTGGGAGAACACAAAAACAAACAATGGAGTGTCCTGCCCGCTTGGTGAGTGGCCGCCACACAGAGACCACGCCAGAAAAGGGGGATAATTATACGTTTCCCTTAAAATATTCATTACAGAACTGTCTTGTCAGAGAAGGCCTTAGCTGCATGGTCGTATTCTGGAGTAATCTAACAGCGCAGCAGCCATAATCATAGCTGATTACGCACGGTAATGACAGCATGCTGCTCCAAACGTAGCTCTCTCCAGACGGTGTGGATGCCTGACGGAAGTGCCTGTTAATGCAGGCAGCACACAGGCTGGGTGCCCCCGGCGCTGGCTGTTGAGGGTTGGTAGACCGGTGGTTGGGGGTGCACTTAGAGCGAGAGAGAGAGGGGTGTGCCGTGTGCCAGGACATTAGCCACGCGACGCGAGCTCTCGGGAAAACGCCACCTCTGTGGAGGCAAAGCAGACGTGCGCAAATGATTTCTGAGTCGTCGTCCCCCCCAGTCTTCCAGAGCTGCTGTCATAGAGCTGCTATCACAGACCTACTGGCTTTGTCTGGAGGCAGCAGAGCAGCTGTGGGGAGCTTCCTCTCTGGCTGGAGTGCTTTCTGTTGCCTCAAAATAAAGTGCACGGGCCATACTTAAGCTGCTGTAATCCACCTACGCACAAAGAATGTGCACGGCCAGGTGTTTCCTCTATGACCAGAGGCTCCGGAGTTTCCTCATGACGGCAGAGGTCTTCTGAGGGGGACAAACGACACTGACGTTTTCCGTGGAGGCGAAATGCTGGAAGTGCGCTCGCCTGGCCTTGTACGTCGGTACAACCGTTCTGTTTCAGCCCAAGACTAACTTTTTTTACGATTATGCAAAACTGACACTTTTTTGTCTGATTTGGTAGCTTTATAACACAGCGGGGACAGGAAGGATGTAGTTTCCATGAAACCAACATGGTCTTACATTTACATTTATCTGACACTTTTATCCAAAGCAACTTAGTTATGACTGAGTACAACTTGAGCAATTGAGGGTTAAGGGTTTTGCTCAGGGGCCCAACAGTGGTAACTTGGCAGCGTCAAGTACCTTAACCACTGAGCTACCACTGCCCTGGTCTTCCACTCAGCTTGCATGACAGACATGTGGGCATCGCATGGCTCTCTTTACTGAGTTGCATCCATACCACAGTGGGGTCCTACCTCGTTAGTGGCAGAGGATTCCTCTTCCGAGGGAGTCATGGAGTGTGCCTTTCACTTCTGAAAAAAGTCCACTCCTCTAACCGCCGTCGGTCTGCTAGAGCTCCCCAAAGGGTCTGGTGGCATTTATGATGTGGGTATTTTGGAGTTTTTACTTGTTTGTTTTTTATGTTGGCGCCTGACATTGTTATTGCAGCGGTTCATAGCGAGCTGTGTTCGGAGGTAAGATGGCCTCCTGTGTAAGTGGTGCAGTTTTGGCTTCTGCCGTGTGACAGGGAAGCAGATGCGTTTGAAGCCAAGAATCGTTTCATGTAGCGACACACAGCCGTGGCAGAGGTGTTGTGCTGCAGCCGGTGACAGCCGAGAAAATCCTGACTGTTTCCCTCTTTCTCTTTCTTCTCCGCAGCTCAAATTGAAATTATTCCCTGCAAGATCTGTGGAGACAAATCATCAGGCATCCATTACGGTGTGATAACATGTGAGGGGTGTAAGGTAAGCAACCAAACAAATATCTGTGCGCGTGTGTGTTTGCGTGCGTGAAGCCGAAAACAGCCCCGTGGAAAAAAGAAGGAAGGTAAAAACAACACAAAAGTTGGAGACGTACACCGGTAAAGTAGACGCGAAATGCTGCGCGCAGTTGTGCGGTTCGAGAACAATATTTGAATATATGCTGGGAGCGCAGTGTGGGCGCGTCAGAGGTGTGAACGTCGGTGCGTTTATCATCATTAACGTGGCAGAACGGGCTCCGTCGACTTTATCGCTCCGAGCCGTGATTATTAGGACAAAGTGCCGGCTGCTCCTTGCTTTCCTGCCGCAACTCTCCTGGAGAGCTCCGCCGACTCTCGCCAATGAAACCATCGATGAGCGCCGCGCGCCGTTAGCTGGTTTGCCATGCTGGGTTTTGGTTTTGGTGTGTGTTTGTGTGCGCTTTTTTTTTTCTTTTCCCCTAACCGAGACTCTCTTTTTGGTGTTTGCCATCCTCTCAGCAGAGGGAATTATATGCTTATTGTGTTCTGTGGTTTGCCGCCTGTCACTGGGGCATTCTGAAGGCGGAGCTGAACAAACGCTGGGCTCCGACGCTGCTATTTTAAAATTAAAGACACACTCCCTGTTCAGCAGCGCCCTCGTGCACTTCCCAGTGCCGTAGAAGCCTAAAGAATAAACTGCTGAAATGTATCTTTAATGATTGCTAATGACTTCAGGCAGAGAGGCATTTAATGATATGTGCGAGCACACCACTCTGGCCCATAAATCATAGCATTATTAAGGAGTGGGGCTTGTCACCGGCAGTCCTACCCCGCTATCATAATGGCTGCCATTAGAAAGCAACTTGGCAGCTGTCAGCTGTTTTCTTGAAATTAAACAGCCAATGAGCAACTAATTAAGACATATGTGTATCGAGCAGTGGAGTGGAGGATGTTAATGGTGTGCTGGAATCAATTCATTAAGTAAAAGGGATGAGGTATCCACTCAGAGAGGCTGTGCGCAAGCTCTCTCTCGCTGTCTCTCTCGGTCTAGGTCTCTCTCTCGATCCCGCCCTCTCTGGGTCTCTCAACACCCACTGGTTTTACTCCGGTGTTATTCAACTCCATTAGCCGCGCACAAACTCACCGGGTTTTTTTTTTTAACCGACACAGACATGCGAACAGTGGTGTGTGGTACAGTGCAACAGTTAATCACCTTTTCTAGCAGTGGATGTTCCCCGATTAAAGCGGCGAGGTCGTCCGTGTGTTCCGAAGCTGGGTTCGCAGGGCGTTTGCCTGTGTTTAGACTGCAGCCTGCCTCTGTGCTTTGCAAACCGACCGTTCACGTGAGCACATCTTCAGTACGGAGGAGCATGCAGCCGTGTGTCATCAGCCACGCCGACTCTCTCTCCCTCTTTGTCTGTCCCTCCATCCCATCTCCACCTCTTCTTCTCTTTCCCTCCTCTCTCTCTCTCTCGCCTCCCTCTCTCTCCCTCCTGCAGGGCTTCTTTAGGAGGAGTCAGCAGAGCAATGCTGCATACTCGTGCCCGCGTCAGAAGAACTGCCTGATCGACCGCACCAGCCGAAACCGCTGTCAGCACTGCCGACTGCAGAAGTGTCTGGCCGTGGGGATGTCCCGGGACGGTGAGTGTCAGGGCGCGCACCAGGCCGGGCACCTGCGTGGGCGCCGCGGTGCGCACGTGCCCGCTCTCGGGAGGGAGGGGTCCGAGGCCGTGCCGAAGTGTGCTGGAAGAGTCCGTGTGGTGGAACGTGTGATCGTGAGTTTGAAGTAGCCTGGGGGGCAGACACAAAAGCCTTAAAGGCCTTTATGCAAATTGTGTTCAGTGTTAAAGGCATGCAAAGCAGGTCTATTCTAAAAGAGGTTCAAAGGCTTGTGACACGGATTAGTTGTCTGAATGCTCCGGTTGTCCATACATTCATATGCATATTTGTGTATTAGTCGGAGTTAAAATGCTCTGAGGAGTTTGGCCACTTATAAGCGGGATGTCTCATCAAATAATGGTCTGGCTGTATTAGACGTACAGTTGGAGAGAAAATGTTGCTTTTCTCCACACCAGTCACTGTCCAGGGCAGAGATTTCCTGAGTTAGGCCTTGTCATGGACTTCAGGGCAGGTTCAGCTTTGGGTGGAAAGAGTCTGACGGCGAGTAGCTTTTATGAAATGATTGTCATTAGGAAAGCTCATTAGCGCCAATGCAGGTGAGCAGTGTTCACAGGAGCACAGGTGAGTGAGAGAGAGAGGGAGTGTGTGTGTGTGTGTGTGTGTGTGTGTGTGTGTGTGTGTGTGTGTGTGTGTGTGTGTGTGTGTGTGGAAGCCCCCTGCAGTGCCTCTAGCTGGGCTGAGTGACTGTGACCCATAACATGCAGCAGTAATCAGGCCATCAGAGTCTGCTGGGCTGCTCTCTCACACACAACCAGGACAGGCAAGGTGACTTCTGACTTCACTCAGACACAAGCTCACTGGCCTCCATCTGCCTTGCTCCTTCTGTCTCACACACATGCATGCACGCGCCACACTCTGTTTTTGTTCTTCATGACATAGTCAGTCCCTTTCACTGGGTCCTTTATCACTTCTTCCCCACAGCTACAAACCCAAACCCAGGCTCACAGACTCCAGTCCAAGCTCACAGACTGAAACACACACACACTTACTCTCACCACTAAGATCTCAGACCTGCCACCAGAGCTAAACTTGCCTAATGTCATCAAGTCCCATACATACACAGAAGCTCAGAGATCTAATGGGCAAGATGCATAAAATCTGACATGCGGTACGCCACGCAAAATGTGGGACGTGGTATTTAATTTCTATTCATAACTCCACCATGGTGATGATTAGTGTACTAATGTCAACTTCCCGTTGTGCTAGCTTCACCTGTACTCTAGGTGAAAGCCACTCAAAATCAACATGTAAATGAGGCCATGCATGTTAAGGACTCGCACAAAGAACGTGACTAACTCCAGTCATGAGATGAACGGTACATTGAAACCTGCCAGTCACATAAAAATGTGACACATTTGTAACTTTTACCAAGACACGTGGTTGCTCTGAGCTGAGGACTTCAGTAAGTCATGGCAGAGGAGCAAAATTGTATCTCTTCACAGTCTATATCTGTCTCCAGTTTCTCCCTCTGTAACACCTAAATTTGAATTTCTTATGGCAAGTTTGTGGCATTCCGAGATCCTGCTCAAACAAGTCACCTTCCTGTACTCCTACTTTTTGCGGTTATAAAGTTTGCCCTCATGCTCACACCAAACAGACCAAAAAAAAATCTGCCTTTTAAATACATTTGTCAGTTGGCCAAATGGGTGCATGTGCAGAATTTTGTAGCTGATCAAGCATCATCCAGTTCAAATCGGCTTCTTCCCAGGACATCTGACGCTGGACAGGTTCAGGTTGTGTTTTTTGTATTGCGGTGTTCTATTATAAATCGTGATGTCATATGCAAATGAGGACAAAATGCAGTTATGCCGTATATCACACACTGACTAAAATACGCCAGCCGACCGCATTTATGAATGAGGAAACGTTACCGATGTTTGCTGTTAACATCACATTAAATGTGGCAGTAGCTTTTATGAATTCAGCCCAGTGTTGTCCAGAAATGAAACAAATTCTGGCTGAGTGTTCTCACTGTGAACCCCACAAGGCCGGGCTTCACCCACACAGGTCGAATGTGCCCTCGCACCCGCCGTCGGGCTGGGACGCTGCGTTCCGCTGTGTGTGCGGTCGGCTTGCACTGCTCCGTGCGGGGAAGCCCTGTCCTTGTCTTGTTCGCCATGAGTCATCCCGGCCAAGCGCACCGTCCGCAGGTCGGCGGCAGCGGGAAGTTAACGGTGCAGCCGTTACCCTGGTGACGCGGCCCACCCAGCCTGACCGTGCCACCGCTCAGAGCTGCCTGCCCTCCCGCGGCACACGCCTCCCGCGGCCGCTGAGGTAGGGCAGCGCGACTGAGCTTGTGTTTTCTGCCACCCCCCCCACAGCGGTGAAGTTCGGGCGCATGTCGAAGAAGCAGCGCGACAGCTTGTACGCTGAGGTGCAGAAGCACCGGCTGCAGCAGCAGCAGAGAGACCACCAGCAGCAGCCGGGTGAGGCCGAGCCGCTCACGCCCACCTACGGCCTCTCCGCTAACGGCCTCACCGAGCTGCACGACGACCTGAGCGGCTACATGGACGGCCACACGCCTGACGGCGCCAAGCCCGACTCGGGCGTCAGCAGCTTCTACCTGGACATCCAGCCGTCGCCCGACCAGTCCGGCCTGGACATCAACGGCATCAAGCCGGAGCCCATCTGCGACTTCACGCCCGGCTCGGGCTTCTTCCCCTACTGCTCATTCACCAACGGCGAGAGCTCGCCCACCGTCTCCATGGCTGAGCTAGGTGGGCACCCAGGTGGGAGGGATACGGCCGAGGCAGTAGGGACCGCGAGATGGTTGCTGGGGTGATGCTGTGATGGGGATGGGGGATAACTCAACCGTGGGGCAAATGACACAAAGGTGGTTTAAAATAGCAGGAGGTTGGAGACTCATCTCTGAGACTCATTAAAAGTGCCTCTTTTTTGTAATTAGTTTCCATTAATTAGGGCCAATCAGGATACAGCAGGGCACACGTCGGGGGAAATCATTTTTTTAGGTTCCCCTTGTGCTCTGGGATTCCTTATAACAGATGTGTTTTCAACATGATTGAGTTTTTATACTTTGTGTTTTTTTCCCTTCTTTTTTATTGAAAGCAAATGTGACCTTTGTTTCCGTGGTTGATGTGCATTCGCTCTGTCTAGCATGCGTGCGTGTGCACGCACACACACACACACACACACACACACACACACACACGCACACACAGAGGTTCTCTACTTCTCTGCTGTTCCATAGGCTTCGTGCTAGAGGCAATAGAGGAAAATTTCAGCAAGTCTCTAAATCAAATTTAAAGGCAAAACAGCAGTAACACACATGCATGCCTAAAAGCTGTGTCTCTTTATAGAACGCTGGTAAAAGTGTTTGCTAAAACAGTAACATTCTGCACAACTGAAAGCAGCCTCTAGTGATTGCTGAATTGGAAGTCATGCACTATGCTTTGGACAAAAAGTGTAGAACTGTTTGGGTGGGAGGGGGTGTGTTTGTGTGTGTGTGTGTGTGGGTGTGTGTGTGTGTGTGTGTGGGTGTGTTTGTGCGTGCATATATGTGTCTGACCATGTGTGCGCGAACATATGTGTGTGCGTGTGCACGTGTGTGACCGTGCGTGTCTGACGTGGCGCTGCATGCTTGTTGCAGAGCATCTGGCCCAGAACATCTCTAAGTCCCACATGGAGACATGTCAGTATCTGAGAGAGGAGCTGCAGCAGATGACCTGGCAGGCTTTCCTCCAGGAGGAGACGGAGAGCTACCAGAACAAGGTATCGCACCACAGTCACCTGTACCGGCACAGTCCCAATCCCAACCGAACCCAGCATCACCCACAGCACCCCGCGGGTCGTTCAGAATGCAGGAGATTTCATGATGGGCTCAGAGGATGCTGAAATGCTTGATACCATAAACAACCGCAGGGGTCTTTTACCCGTGCTCATAAACATCTCTCTTGAGCTTAGAAAAGGCTGGTATGATTTGAAATCAGAGTGTTTGGAGTTCATTTCAGATGTATTTATTCAAAATGACTTCTCAAAGCACGGTTGCCTAAGATGAGCTGATGTTAATATCATCATGTCATATATTAAATAAGATACAGGCAGGTTGTAACAGAAGAGGACATCCGTGGCGTCGGCCTTCGCTCTTCTTAAAAACCTTGCTGAAATGTGTCATTGACGCTAATGATGCGTGGGCTTGTTTCTGCAAAGTTCATCCGCATCCGCTTATGAGAAATGGGTTTACAGTTACCTAGCGCTCTTTCACCCCAAACTGTTTTTACAGTTTTACTTATAATATTCAGGCCTGCATGTGAGCTGGCCTACCCAATGTGGCATCAGATTAACTTGTATTTCATGTTTCATCTGGCTAAGGACAGTAAACTTGTGTATATCTGTTTAAAGGAAACAGTTTGTCTCTAACAGCTAATCTGCCACCAGCTTTTCTGATTATCCATCTGAAAATCCTGCACGCACAAAAAACACCTCGGCCAGAGTAGATTAGAACAGACCAGACCTCAGGTCATTTATAGCACTGTCCAGGTAACCGCTTGTGCACGGACCACATTAGACGCGGTTCCGTGCGTGTAGGGGGCGCCCTGACTCGGTTAACTCTGCTTGCGTTCTCCTCCCCCAGCCCAGAGAAGTCATGTGGCAGCTGTGTGCCATTAAAATCACAGAGGCCATCCAGTACGTGGTGGAGTTCGCCAAGCGCATCGACGGCTTCATGGAGCTCTGCCAGAACGATCAGATCGTGCTGCTCAAAGCAGGTACTGCGGCATGAACCGGCCCGTCGCACTGACTCCAGACCAGTTTTGCGTTCGTAACTGTGGTCATAGCTGATTTAACTGCAGAAATGTGGTAAGTGTGAACGTAGCACCTAACTAATTAGGACTCCCTGTTACTCCCAATATATTCTTCAGTATTCCCAGTATATTGCCCAATATTCCACAGGAAACTGCTATCCACTGCACGAGTCCAAATCCCAGTATTAATAATGACATGCTGACATGGATCCCATGCCTGATGTGACGCTTTAAACCAGTGGCATCTCCCTAAAGCTTCGTTATGGCTTTCATTATGCCGTGTTTACCTCCTAATCCAGTTCTCAGCAAATGCAGAATTACTCACGACGGCAACGCAACGGCACAGCCTGAGTCACACACACACACACACACACACACACACACACAGTGGGAGCCTGCAGTCAACATAGAAATCCTCTTCTTAAGAGGATTTTAGTGGTCTACATGTTCACTGTTTTAGAAACAGTGACCTTATCTAGATGGGAAAGTGGCCAAAATTCACACATTTAACCGTTGAGTCATAAACTAGAAGGAAGGATCTGTGGGTTGTCAAAGAGCCTCGTCCGTTACAGGTCCAGTCAGCACAGAGTATGAGTCATAGCGTTGCCTGCCACAGTATTTCGGGTTGCTAACATCTCATGCTGGTGTTTGGTGCCCGTTTCTAGGCTCTTTGGAGGTGGTGTTTGTCAGAATGTGCCGTGCCTTCGACCCTCAAAACAACACAGTCTATTTTGATGGAAAGTACGCCGGCCCTGATGTGTTTAAGTCATTAGGTAGGTGGAATCTGCTGAGTGCATTTCTGTGTGTCTTTTTTCTGATGCATGGTATTTATGCTTTGTTTCTTCACGCTTTTACCTTCTCTCGTGTTTTCTCCTACAAAGACGTAGCAGTGAACCGAGAAACCATCACTTTAATTACGTGACTGACAGATCAGATACAGCTTCCCTGAAATGCACAAGCAGACGCGAGCACAAACACACACAAACTCAGACCGACAGACTCCTACATGTACATCAGGCCTACTTCTCCTGCTGAAGGAGGACGTCTCCGTGAGCTGTCCAAATACTTCTGCGTTCAGAGACATAGCTCGTACTGAACCTAGCTTATTTCGTGAGACCTTTACCAAGCCGGCAATCCATACAGTCATAAACCAAGCGCTGGATCTCTCCAGTGTAAGCAAATAACATTTAGGTTTGAATGCTGCGACTTCAGGAAAGCCCTTCCACTCTAGTTCCTTCTGTGCATACAAAGGCCTTTGGAGGCAGGATGCTATGTAAATGCCAGAATGAATACAAATGTGCAGGGAGAGTGGAGGGAAAGTGTGTGTGTGTGTGTGTGTGTGTGTGTGTGTGTGTGTTTTGTGTTTATATTAATGCATCTCTGTGCGTGCGCTGGTGTGGACCTCCTCAGTGATGTAGTAACAGTAGTTTTTTATTCTGTGTAACGCGGGTGGCCCGCTAAACAAGGCAGTCTCCATCCTCCATGCCTTTGAGAGAGCAGCAGCCTAGATGTTCCTTCTGCTCCTCTGCCTTGACAACCGTGTGTGTGTGTGTGTGTGTGTGTGTGTGTGTGTGCGTGCGCATGAACCCCTCCTTTCTATGATTTTACCAAAAGTCTCGTCAGTGACCCCAGTCATAGTTGTTTAACAGGACTCATCTGCCAAAGCAGGATTAGTGTGAGGGTCAAAATGAGGAAGAAACACCTGTAGTAGAATGGAAGACACTGTTGTGTGTGTGTGTGTGCGTGTGTGTGTGTGTGTGTATACATTTTCTATGCTAAAGATCAAGAGTTTGCTTGACACCTTTCTCTCCCCCCCGGCAGGCTGTGACGACTTGATCAGCTCTGTCTTCGAGTTCGGGAAAAACTTGTGTACTATGCACCTGTCTGAGGATGAGCTCGCCCTTTTCTCCGCATTTGTGTTGATGTCTGCAGGTAGGAGCCGAGCTAACAGCCCCTACAGAGTTCTAAAGCAGTCAGAGCAACCCAGTCCCCACTACACCAGAGCTCAGAACCTCCACGCACGCACGCACGCACACAGGCTTTGGGATGTCTCACAGTCCCCATGTCTCACAGTCAGGGTAATCTCCTCGTGCAGTCTCTGTCTCTGAAGGTCTCAAAGAAACACGATGTCTTTTCAATTTCGAGCAGCCCTGGTGGGAGGCCGGTGTGCTGCCGCGTCACCTGCGCACGGGGCTGTTCCGTCATCTCCGTTTTGCGCAGCAGACTTCTTCATCATGAGCTTGTTGTCTCCGGGTGTGTGCTTGTTTGCTTGTGTGTGGGTGCGCGCGCGTGTGTGTGTGTGTGATCAGACCGCTCTTGGCTCCAGGAGAAGGTGAAGGTAGAGAAACTGCAACAGAAGATCCAGCTGGCTCTTCAACATGTCCTACAGAAGAACCACAGAGAGGATGGCATACTGACAAAGGTAATGAATGAATGAATAACACACACACACACACACACACACACACACATTCACTCCATTACACCATTAGACATGAGAAATACATGAGGGTGCCATGCTTACAGTGGTTCCGTACGTGCACGGACACACACGCGCGTGTGGGCGCGCACACAGGGAACCCGTGAGAGTCCAGCAGTCATAATTCATACACACTCACATTCACACCACCAAAACCGTGGAAAGGGCACCAAGAGCACAAAGACAGGTGCAAAGCACAGTCATTTGAACATTAGCTGATTATCGCTTGAAGAAAGACGCGTCGTACACGTCCAACTGAGGCAGTAATATTTCTTCCTACTCTTCCTAGAAATGAATGAATTTGTAGTTTAATCTACTACAACTATATATGAGTTGACAGCTTGGCTAGCAAATAAACCTGCAGGCCCATCTGTGCTCTCGCAGTCTTTGTGAAGTCTTTCAGGATACGGAGTGTGTGAGAGGGCACGGGCTTGCCAGAGGGATGAAGGAGCAGGGCCAGCGTCAGACTACCCTCCTCTTCCTCCCATCTACGTCTCCAGTCTCCCCTCATGAATCACAATAACACACCTGTCTGTGTCCCCTCTTCCAATTCCTTATCCCCCCCCCCCCCTCTCTCTCTCTCCCTCTCCCCTGCCCTGCAGTTGATATGCAAAGTGTCGACCCTGCGAGCGCTGTGTAGCAGACATACAGAGAAGCTGACTGCTTTCAAAGCAGTATACCCGGACATTGTGCGTGCCCACTTCCCCCCCCTGTACAAGGAGCTCTTTGGATCGGACTTTGAGCAGTCCATGCCCGTGGACGGCTAGTGGGCCCGCCGCCTGGCCCCTGCCCCGGAGGGTCGACAGCGCCGCGGGGAATGTCGAGCATGAATCTGAGACACTTTACCAGTGCCCTGCACACATACACACGCGTACACAAACACATGCCCACACAAACACACACACGCTCGCGCACACACACATACACAATACATGCTTACAGACACACACCAGGACAGCTAACCTGCTGCACAAACAACTCACTTTTTTTGCTTTTTTGTTTTTTTTTGCTTTTTTTTTGCTTTTTTTTTTTTGCTGTTGTTGTTTGTTTTTTGTTTTGGTTTGGTTTTATTTCTGGATTATTATTTTTTTTTTTTTTTTTTGTTATTGTTGCTGTTTTGATTTGGGCGGGAGGGGGTTAAAGTGAAGGTGGCATTGATTTCAGGGCCGGACTTGCAAAGTTCCTCCCTTCCTTTTCGACCCAGGTGGGTTTGGGAGGGGCCATGGGGAAAGTCCAAGAAGATAAAGAGACTTGTTTTCTCTCCTTCTCTCTTCCTGCCTCAGCCCAAAGTCCCCACGCATAAAACAGTCTCATCGTGATTCCCAATGAGCAGCAAGGAGAACAACCAAGCAGGAATACAATCTGGAGAGGGCATCCTATTGAAACCTTTACATTGACTTATTTGCAAAGTAGGCCAACAACCTGGGACGTGGCGCGCGAGCTTCGCTTCGGGTTTGATTTGTGGAAAAAGTGCATAACTCAGATATGAACTAAAACAAGCCAGCGAATCCTTTCGGTACAACCCTTATGATTTCAGAGACGTCCATATGTCCATACTGTAGTGGGGTATGGGCTCATGGCCTGCAGGACGCACGTGTCCGCTCGGAATCCTGCGGGTAAGACGACTGCTCGCGTTGCAGGTGGGCGGTGCAAGAGATCGTCACAGCGAGGAAAGAAGCAAGCAGAGAGAGAGAGAGAGATCGGGGTACGCGGAGCCGTCGGCATGGGGTGACACGAAGCGGCAACTTTCTAAGGACAATCGTCAAAAAAAAAAAAGAAAAAATTACATTTAAAAAAAAAAAGGAAAAATAAGTAGAATTCTGGTAATTCTAGTTTTTAAAAAACGCAAAATTACTTTTAGCTGTGGAAGACTCCATTCATCATGGTTGCTTAGTGATATCACGTAAGGCCATCTGCTATTAAGTCCTTGCCTGGACAGGTGACTGAGTGCACCGCCACAATGCAAGAGTCCATTCCACCTGATTTCTAATGTGCTACAGGGTATACGGTCATAAGTACTTACTATACAAAAAAGTAATGTTTATAGAATCTATTTTAAATAACATGTATGATATTAGTAGCTAGACTATTCTTAATTGTTGAAATTGATAAGGCACTTTTATTTGCACCTTTCTTTAATTTAAGACTTGTATATTTACCTAGTGATGTGTTGCATGTGCAAAAAGAAATACAAGTGAAAACCACAGAGTTGCAAAGGCTACGTGTTCGACGCTCCTACAGCGCTGGGCGTGCGAGTGCGTGTGTGAGGGCGAGGTGGATGCTGGATAAAGGCTAACAGAGAGGCATGGTGAGCTGCAAAGCAGTTTTCACGTTAGTTCTGTTTGAACACTCGCAGGCTACAGGATGTGCGAACAGGGTTTTTTCTGATCCTTGGTCAGCATCTTTATGTATCTGTGTTTTGATATTTCCACTCGTGCTGAGCTGCATAATTGTGAGGAAGAATATCACTGCCAGTACTCACCATTTATCCACTTAACCAGGTATTATTTGTCTGAAACCGATATAAATAGAGAAAATTGTGAATTGAACCTAAAGTAGTTGCTAACATCCCTCTCACAATAAAAACACCGGGGGGGGGGGGGATAAAAAATTATATATATAATATATATATATATATATATATATATATATATATAATTTTTTTTTTTTCTCCACTCATGCTTAGCATGTATTTAAGGACAAATGCCAAGCACATTCTTTGTTCAAAATAAATTCCAGAAACCTATAGATGGCAGGCACAGGGTTTAAAATGGAAAATTTAACTTGTTTCCTGACACCCCTGGTCCAAGACATGCACTATCAAATGGTGCCATCTAGTGGTGCACAGTCCACATTACAGCTCATGTCAGTATCTTCAAAGATATTTTACCAATGGGTTAAAGGATAGGTTTGCTATTTTTCAGCCCATGCCTTACTAAAATAGGTATTTCACCTCATTTATAATCACATATAGCGGAACCTCACTGACAGTCCTAGGGCTGAGACACAGCGTTCCTCTCCCGAGCTTCTCACTGAGCTGGAACACCGAGACCAGCAGGGCAATTGTTTAAGCCTTCCAAACCCATGGGGAATCTTCTTCTCAAAAATGGTCAGCGCGTCGTCACATGCATCTAAGCATTATCTTTATTCGGAACATGCTTTGAATAACAGTAGACATTAATCACGCATCTGCGCTCCATGTTTTTGAAGGGGAGATTTGTGGGGGTTTTGGAAAGCTTAAACAATCAGCCCAGTTTAAGCCCAGAGAGAAGCAGCAGCACATCAGTGTTGAAGCTCCGAGACTGTGCTGTGGATGATTAGGGATGACGGGGAAAGATGACTTTAATAAGGGCTGGGTCTAAATCCAGCTACGGTGTCTTTTTAAGTGTCTGACTGGTACAGCAGGCAGACTGCTCTCCACGCGTCCACACCGCTCTCCCGTACGGCCCAGTCTGGACTTGTAGAAGAGACGCCGTGTTTGGCCCCCCCCCACCGTTTTCAGGCAGCCTCTCTGAAGAAGCCTTTGCCCAGCTATGATGACAGCTAGTTAGGATAAAACAGAGGATGAAATATTCAAAGCCTTGTCTGGTAGTAAAAGTTCTATTTTTGTAATTTGTACAGTGGATAAGCTGAACGACAGAGAGGGAGACGAAGAACGTGAGATTATATAGCACTTAACCCTGCAATAATTAGAACTGTTGTGTTTTTATGTTTTGTTGGCAAACAAAACAATGGTAGTATTAGTGCAGTTTTCCCCTGTACCTATTTCTTGTGTGTTGAGTGAATTGAAGCCTGTTGAACGTGCCATAGTGGTTTCCTATGTTTAGTAAGTCCGCAAAAGTTTGTGTTGTAACATTCCAGTTAAACTAAGACGTGACTATTCTAAAATCCACGTACGATCCGGAAACACCACTCCGATGACCCTGATAACAAACGCTTCTTCTGAACAGCAAGCTTTTCTTATTGGGTGGCTCCAAATCAATATTTTAATGTAGTGCGTGTTTGTTTGTTTATTTATTCCCCCTCATTTCTTCATAATATGTGTACAGTATACTAAGTCCTATTTTCCTCAGGGAAGAGTTGTCCTCCTAACTCTGACTTAAGTCATTCGTCTCGTGAGATAATGAGAGAAGGATATGGCATTTTTATGTTCTGATAGGTAGGTTATCGCCACTGAACAGATCATCTTGGAACTCATCCCAGTTTATGGCAGTTTCTTGCACATTGGTCCTGTCGTCTATTAATTTCCCATATTCATGTTCTCAGTACATCACAGTCCCTTTATATCGCCAGGGTCAACATGGCTTGTTAGTGTGACATTACACACAAAAGCCTATACAAAAAGAAGACAGAATTTCATTACCATAAATTACATATTTCAATAGGCATCTTCTGTTATGCGGTGCAATGCATTTGAAATATTAATGGTCAGAGGAATTTAAAAAAATCCTGCATAGGAACGTTTGTCAAACTGTGAATGACAATCCAACTGAAGTTTTCTTGATCCTTTTGAATTGGCAGTTCATAGACTTGAATGCTCAGGGAGATGCTTTAGTGCAGGTGCTGGGGCAGACCATTTCTGAAACGTAGCAACGTACCTTTTGCTGTTGTCGAGGTTTGATTTCAGTTCTTAGACGCGCCTCTGTGGTCAGTGTGCCTGAGTACTAATCTCGTATTCCAGTAAAGAAATAGTGAACCACCACTTAAGATCACATCAAGAAAAGGAGATTTCTTCACTCACTTTCAGTTTGTCCATATTTTTCACAGTCCTTCCCACGTGTGTCTCTTCAAATAATCTAATTCGCCACTTTTTACTGCAGACGTGCTTCGGTATGAAAAAATGGTAAACAAACGTTTAATAACACCACACAGTTGATCAGTTCTGTGGAAAGCAGAGTCCAAGGTCACAAAATCGCCTACAAAGCAATGAGATGTAACGTCACCCTTTCGTCTGGATGGGGAATGCTCTGATCGTCACTCGTGTTGTGTTGAATCTGTGTGCCAAATACCTCTTCTACAATTCGCTCCACTAGCAGTTTCTGCCCATGAGCCAGGAATTTGTAGTGCGTCACTAATACGGGTTTCTACGGGGTAGCCACTGCTGTGGAGTTCCCTTTGAACAAGCTTTGATACAAGACTGTTGTCTTTTTTTTTTTCCAGCCCACTTTATCCATATTGATGTGTCCTAAAGTCAGTTACAATAATAGAGTTGCACCATAAAACTGTAATGAATTTGTTCTACCATAGCAAGATTTTTTTTTTCATATAGTTTGTATTAGGTATTATAAGCAATACAGGCTCTAAAGAAGTACTTTAAATAATTTTTTTTCCAATCAAAGCAAAGGTACTAAACCATAACTAAATGTGTGGTATTGACATCTTGATGTACAGATAATTGCTCTTATTGTTACTGAAGCATCCGATGATCCATAAAATGTGTCCTTTTTATCGTTTTGTAAAACAGTATGCTTAATCTGTAGTTTCTACCCTCCTTGTTGATTTGAAATAGAAGCAATATGATAAATGTTGGTGCGTGTGTGCGTGCGTGTGGCTGTGTGTCTGTGCACACATGAAATCCCAGACAAGGCTTTAATAAAGTAGATGAGGGCAACAGGCTGAGTTGATGAAGGATATGGTCTATGGATATCTTCGTTTTCCCAGGAGTTCCCACAGTTTTAGTAGCTCTGAGCTTGAACCCAGCAAGGAGGCTGTACAAGCATGACGCAACGCACCTCACTGTTCACTTGTATTCATAACTAGATTATGCAAATCTGACATCAAAGGGCCTATGCAGTCACAAATAACCAAACGAGTTTACAGTTCACCACCCTTCTGAATCTGTGATCCTTAGTGAAGGCACTTACACTGCCAAAGCCATCCAACAATATCCAAAATCCTAGAAATGGAGCACGTGTGATGTCATGCTTGTGAGGCCATTGTGATTTTGAAGGTGAAAGTGATATAAAACGCTTACCACAGCTTCCCATTTTCATCTATTTAAATGTGAATTGTTTTGGTCTGTTCCTCCAAAAGCACAGCTAATACACTTATTAAAAGTGAGATAAGTTTTAGAATACAGAAGAAAAAGGAAAAAAAACAAACAAACAAACAAAAAGAATTTTAGCCATAATTGAATGTCAAGCAATAATATATATATGGTATATAATTACTCATCTTTGTGCGTAGGACGCCTGCATGTAAATACACCCCTTATTTATAACATTCTATTGCTTTTTTCGTTGTCTTCTTTTCCTGGTTCTCTCATTATCATTTTTGTTGTGTATATTTGACCAGTTCTGTTCCCAGGTGGAGAACTAAGAACGTCATATGGCCCGTAGACTGTACAGCTAATTTCACTCTTTCTCTCTCCGTCTCCGTTCTGCTTTTAATTTACAATATTTAATGTTATTATTGATCACATGTATAGAGATAAACTTCTGTCTGTATAGGTAAGAAGAAAATACCGCTATTAAGACCTACTCAGTGCAAATATTGATCTGTTTATTGAATACATCACGCTGTACAGTATCTCTGTTTTTAGTATACTCTCTTTTAGAGTTAGTTTGATAGAGGTAGAGTGTGCTGGCATTAATTTTGTGTTGAACTGATGTGTGGTGCTAGGTAAGTTACTTCTGTGAACAAAAATTCTTGATTCATAGATTAGGCCACTTGATTAGTCCATTCATTTCACCAAGTATTGATGCATTATTAATATTAGGACTCAATCAGTAATAAGGGTAATGATAAAGATAATGATAGTGGTAAAATGATTTTAAATACCCAGCAAGTACCTGTATCAGTGTGCTAGTCTTGGGGTACAGCTTCTTTCTTCTCACTTTAAGACTATAAGTAAAAGCAGCATCATCGGATTAAGATGCTATTAACCATTTTTGATTTGTCACGATAGTGAAGAGATTGAGCTAAAGGAAAAAAAACAGTATGGTGTTGATTGTTTTGATTGTGAGAACCACTGGCTGGGATTGTTGGCGTTCAAATCTGCAAACACACTGGCTACTGTTACTCTTCCGAGTGTCCTACTCTGGAAAGGATCTTAGATGCAGGATTTGAGGACAACAGCGTTTTGCCTTTTTTCATTTTGATTTCGCCTGTACAGGAGGTTTTGAAGACCACCTTCATATGCCTTTACATTCTCCAAACTAACGTGCATCAACTCACCGTCATAAGAACTTAGCACAGGCACACTGGTTCAGTGTTAAATGTACGAGAAACTGAAATTGCCAGTTGTAGGTTCATTCTAATAAAACTTCTCATTTTCTCTCTGTAGCAAGTATGAAAACTATATTCGCAATAATACATAAACTACACTGAGTGCCTCTCAGTGGTCTGGGATGCAGAAATTATATTTAGCTGTTGTTCTTATTTTCACTGTTCAACCCTGTACTCAAATGATAACGTGTTTGCACATGTAGGTGGCTTTTATCTATCCTGTGTTCCCTAGTTCTCTCATGCTGTCTTTTATGTAACTGATATTTTCTTGTTTGCTTATGACTGTGTAAACATTTTCCTGCCTCTTGCAGTGTCTTGAATGTTTGTTTCATTTGGCGAACCTTTTCTGGCTGTGTGTGGTCTGCGTTCTCCCCCCTCTCTCCTTTTCTTTTGTGCTGCATAGCTAACATTTTTGTAATAATCAGACATGCGTCCTGATTTGATCAGTCGCAGGCTGATTAAAGCCCTGAATGACGAAGCGTTTTATTGCAGAGTCGGGTTTGGGTATGTGTAAAGCAGGGGAAAAGACAGATAATCAACCATCCACTCTGTTTCCTCTTGTTTTATGATGGTTCCAATTTATGTTCATTATTACAAACAAATGACTAATGCATTGTATTTTAAGTATTCATATGTGTATGTAAAATATGCATAATACACGTTTGGATTTCTTTCCTGTTGTCTGTTAAATGTGAGCTCAAGGGGAGGGACTGGGGTTGGGCTGGGTTTTACTCCACATGTAGGCAGCATAAACTGTGGGAAAAATGCCGAAACCAGTTTGTGGTTGTCACCAATTTTTACGTCACACGTTTGCTACTGATATTAAAATGGGGACAGACGATCACGTACCTTTTTATTCACCTCTTTTGAACTCTCTTTAGGAGGTAGTGTCTTCACAATAGTAGTTTTGCTCCTTCTCTTTGTCTGATTCTTAAATATGAAAATAAGTATTTTGATTCATTTTGTAAATACAGCTGTAAAGAAAAATAAGAAATTTAATGTTGTCTTTTAAATACTTTTCATTCTAATATGAATGTTGTTATATTGTACTTAGAAACTGTACCTTTAATATTACCTTTATTAAAAGTGCATTGGACACATCGATTTTAGATGTGCTTTATGTGCTGGTATCCCATAATAAAATTTACCGCTTGTAATGGGCTCTTATTTACTGCGTGTCTTAATTGAGGTTAACAATTATGCGGTATTATTATTATTATTATTATTATTATTATTATTATTATTATTATTAGTAATAATAATAATAATAATGCTGTATACTTTGGACATTTACGTCCATGATTTTGAGTGGAGAGCGATGTTAATTCTTTAAAACCTTCGGAGGCTGTTAGTGCGGAACCCTGAGCGCCTCGCTTGTGTCCGCACGGCCGATCCTTACTGCAGCACTCCTTCGGCAGTAAGGTGGTGGTGGATGTCTGTTAGCTAGCCGGCTAACGCAGTCCTGTGTCATTCTAAGGCATGGAGCCGCAGTGGTGAGTCCTGTTTTCCCTTCACCTAACTAGTGCCAATAATAATAATAATACTTCGACTTATGTCGCATGTATATAACGGGGCGCTAAGCTAAGTCATGTTCCTGAGTTTGTCTTGTAGTGTAGTTTGAGCCGAGGTTAAATAACGGCTCCCATTATCCTTTGAGCTGTTTGCTGTGCGATCCGCGCTCTTTTAGCGTGTGACGCGTGTCTGTGGGCTCGCGCAGGGACGAGCCTCCCGTCAGCGCGTGGGCTCCGTTTTCCAAAGACGTGCTGGACAGGTTCTCGCTCGCGCCCACGGTGCAGGAGCTCTGGGCTGCCTCGCGGAGGTAAGTGCGCGCGGAGCCGTGCTCGCTGCGGCGACGTTGCAGCGCTTTCTCCAGTTGCCACTTTTTCTTTTTTCTTTTTCCTTTTTCTGAGGATAATTTTCTCCACTAAATGGCAGTAGAGGAATTTTTTTTCTCTCCTTGCATTCTGGTGTTTTATCTTGACTGCAAATAAACGTGCGGTGTATGTCAGTTGTTGCTCACAAAGGCTTGTTCATGAACCCAACGTCTAACTAAAGGTTTGTGAACAATTGTAGCTGTTAGAACTACTTCTAATTGGTTTGTTTTTGGTTTTTTTCTAACCTGGCTTCATTAAAAAATGCCAAATCCAATGAGACCTGTTCCCAATTCTGTACTGAGCAGTGTGGAGTTCATGAGAATGAACCAATCAGTCAAATAATGAGTGTAACCCATACCAATAAAAAGCAGGTCATCTACAAGACGAGATTGCCACTGTCACTTAGACGTGTCATTGTTCAGCAAAGACACTATCGGCGCCAACGTCCCTCAGACAACAACATTTAGAGTTTAAATGGCCATATCTGCAGAGTAATTTTAGGACTTTGTTGATTATCCTCTGGAAAACATTTACTAAATAATATAATGCAATTTGTGTCCTGATAAAAATTAAACAGGCTAATTAATGATCAAGTGGGTACTCAGTTGTACAAAACATTACTTCCTTACCTTTTATTCCTGTATTAATGTAACATGAAATAATACATTAATATAATACATTATGTTCATTGGACTAATGAAGCAATACTTTGCCCTTATAGTCCCGATGCAAAGGTTAAAGTGAAAGAAGAAAGTAAGACAAGACCAGGTGGTCCCTTTTCAGAACCAAAGTCCACCAAAACCAAGCAAACCACACCACAGACCAACACCAGGAACAACCAGAGTTCTGATGGACCTACATCTGACTGCAGTCAAACTCCTACTGACTGTGGGAATAGCCCCTCTGTGAGCAAGGCACCGGAAGGCTTTCCTGACCCAGAAGTACCCTATCCCCGCTACTCTTCTCTCAACATCCAAGAAAGAACGACTTACATACAGTTGCTGAAAACCAGAAACTACCACACAGCGCCGCAGGCAAGCCTTTACTCTGACTGACCCAGGCCACATTCATCTGAATTTATGCCTTTCAGAGCTCTTTATCTGGCAGGCGAATATAAATATTTTTTCCCTTTTCTTAAAAAAAAAAACAAAACAGCCTCTAATGGAAAAAGTGAACAAGGAGGTAGCAGAGTTTATGAACTACTTGCAGGATGTCTCCAAAGTATGTGCTGATGCTTACAAGCGCTTACCCTCTGGAGCCTCCCGCTACTCTGAGGTACAGGGCCTGGTCTTCAGAAAGCTACAGCTGAAATCATGTCTCTGTGCCCTTTGGTTGTGTCTCATGAGTATTTAATGACTTCTTTTTCTTTCTTTTTTACCCCTGACTGACAGGAATATTTTAAAGCCTGTTTGGACCATATGAAGACCCATCCACAGGTTTACACTATCCAAGAAATCACTAGTTTGACCGGAGGGAAGTTTGTTTCAGACATTTCTCTCAACTTTGAAAAACAGCTGCTTGCAATGGTACGACTGCCAATGTTGGAATTGTTTTACGAGTTTTGTTTCGTTTTGTTTTTTACTCATTTGATTCTGATGTTTTCTTTTTAGGGCAACATAGAGATGGTGGAAAAAAGAATGCTGGCGGAAGACACACAGCTGACTGTGGATTGTGACTCCCTTTCAGATGTCATTTCCCCGTGTGAAAAGGCCCGGCGTTTGCACACCGTACGTGCTTATTCTCTCTGGTATTCCTTTTCATTTTCACCTGGAAGAGACAAACCAGTTTTGGCGAAATACCCACCAGAGGGCGATATTGTCCCTCTTCTGCTCCACAGGCTATCAGCAGTGATACAAACGCAGAGAAGCTCAGTGCTACCTATGAGCCACACGTCTGCCTGGCCAAGGAGGCTTTCCTTCAGCTCGTGAACAACGACGCGGGCTGCGCCGAGGCATGGGAGCTGCCAGTCTGGGTTAAAGTGAACGGCGGGAGAGGGAGGAGCTTTCCGCAGCCTTTGGCCCTATAATCCGCGTGTCTCCGCCAACCCGACAAAGGTCTGAGTGTTTCAAAGACTTTGCCGTGTGACGTGATTTTGTTACTCTACAGGTAGACGCGAGAGTAAGACGGCGTACATCGACCCTCCTCTGCTGAAGACGGAAGTGACCTGGAGGGAGAGAAATCTGCTCTTTCACGAGGAGAGCGTGAAACTGGCGTACAAGAAGACGGGCTCGAATCCCGTGTTTTTCCTTACATCGGAGGACTACGCCAATAAAGTGGACTTTGACCAAAAGGTAACCCTTTACTTCAGTGAGTCAAATTTGACTAGTTTTTTGTACTCATTTACAGTGGATGTTGGAAACGGCGCGTCTAAAATATCCACAGAGAGCCACTGTTTTAAAAATGAGTAGGAGTTAATTCTATTTAATTTGATATATAATTATTTATTTATTCATTTATTATATGTTTTCTTCTCTCTTAGGAAAATGGTTCTAGGACAGTCGTTTCATTTGACAGTACCGGCTTAGACTTCGAGGTGGACGTAACCGACTTGGAGTCATTTGGAGAGTCTTGTCAGCCTTGTAAGAGAGCAAAGGACCAGAGTGAGCCTAAAGCACCTTCTACAAACGGAAAGCTGGGATTATCTACACATAATGCGGACTTGGCTGACCAGAATGAGCCTCAGACACCTTCTACAATTGGAAAGCTGGGATTATCTACACCTAAAGCAGACTTGGAAGAGCAGCCAAGCTCCCAACCCGGGACTGAAGGATCGTGGGACTTTTCTTCAGCAGCCTCCACACCAGCGGAAGAGGAAGTTCAAACAGAAGCAGCCCAGGCTGCTGCTGAGGAGGGCTTCACGGAGAAGTGCGCCGATACCCCTCTGAATGTTGGGTCCACCAGGTCTCCTCCAAGCACTGTCGAGGATCACTCCACACTGGACCGGCCACCGGCCAAGCGGGTAAGGCACTGCTCCGTCACCTCTTCGCTTCAGAGCGCAGATTCGGACGAGGAACACCTCGTTATCGATTACCCAGAATCCCTGCTGGAGGGCCCTGCAAAGAAGAGCCAGGCGATACTGGCGGCTCCGGAGAGCCCTGCCGACAGCATGGCACTGTCCCTCGGTGAGAAGGCTTCAGAACTGACCGGGCCAACGACTCCCACGAGCCCTGCCAGAGGTGGCAAGAGGGGAACTAAGAGGCCCAGAGTCTCTGGGCACTGCGACCAGCTCGGGCAGATCCTGCGCATGCAGGACGCCATGCTGAAGGCCGCTCCAAGTAAGGGCCTGGAGCTGCCGAAAACGCAGAACCCGGCCGAGTGCCGCGGGCCCGCGGGCCGAGGCAGCAACCACCCTACGTCCCTGGTCAAGCCCTGCGTCTCCTCCTACCTGGAGTCCGGAGAAGGCCTGCAGGAGGAGACCTGTGCTCCTGCCCCCCCCAAGCCCACTGCGCAGAGGACAAGTCAGTGCACACACACACACACCCCTTTACATTCATATTAGGAGGTGGCATTCATCGGTATTTATCAAGTTGTACTGTACAAGTTGAAACTGCAGTTATATATATTTCGTCTAAAAGCTTTTGAGAATCAACAGATCAGAAGTGCAGGCAGGAAATTAACGGTCACCTGTAGCTCTGTCGCTTCCTAGTGTAAACATACGTTCTCGTCCATTTTCCTTTAACTTTTTTTTTTTTTTTTTGGTCCTTTGCTATCCGTGGCGGCGTTGAAGCGTGGCGCCATGCTGTGGAGGCGTGTGCTGACGGGTCTCGCCTCTCGTCTCGGCAGGGCTACTGCGGGCGGAGCTGCAGGTGAGTGGCGAGGACGAGAGCGACTACGAGCCCCCGGCCGAGGCCAGCCTGCTCTACAAGCTTTACAGCCTGCAGGACGTACTGCTGATGGTCCGCAGCAGCGTGCACATCGCGCACCCCAGGCACGACCTGCACGTGTTCAGGGTGAGCGACACACACATACACCACACACACACACACACACACACACACACACACACACACACACACGCACGCACGTTTCCTGAAGCTTTCAGCTCCAGTACTGGAGGAGAACAGCCAGGTTTCTACCAGCAGGTCACTGTGTCATATCCCCCACTCCCTCTGTGTCAACACACTCCTACTTCACTGTCCCGTAGCCTAGATCCTGTTATTGGGTCATATCAGAATATCTGCAGATTGTAATGCTTTCAGTCACAAGTTCACGCGCGCGCACATTCAGAGCCTTCTGAAATGTTTAACATGAGTTTAACTTTGTAGGGCTGATTTACTGTATATGTTATTAAGCCTAGTCTTGAAGCCATAGTCTTGAACTTTTTTTTTTTTTTAGTCTAGATATGATTCTAATCTTGGTCTGGGAAACCAGCCTGTAGTTTAGTTTGCAGCACAGGCCCCTGTGATAAAGTCCACTACAGTATGGTACTGTGTAACAAGATTACATACCAACATTGCGCGTGGGTTAGCACACAGGTGTACCTTTATTCCCCAGCGTCCAACTTGCTCTGTAGTGAACGTGTGTGTGTCACGGCTGACCCATGTGTGGAATAACGATGTGTGTGCGGTGTGTGTTGGTGAAGGCGGTGCCCGTCCACGTGCTGCCCAAGCTGGAGTACCAGCTGTGTTACGGAGGTGAGAGCCTGACTCACAGCGAGGCATGCCAACTGTGGGCCGAGCAACAACTCCACTCCAGCACGGTCTCATTCATAGGTACGCTGTAGAATGTTGGCCAGCGCGCACACACATATACTACACACACCGCACAATGGCCTCCTGCAGTTGTGACATCTTTAACTAGAACTGGATCTCGGAAGTCTTGCATTGTGTTAGAATTCAAGTAATCATACAAGTGTTTATATGTCAGTCATGAAACCTGCTTAGGACTGCTGATTATTTATCAAGTTGGCGGTGGTAGCTGAGTGGTTACGGTACATGACAAGTAATCAGAAGGTTGCCAGTTCAAGCCCCACTGCTGCCAAGTTGCCAATGTTGGGCCTCAGAGCAAGGCCCTTAACCCTCAATTGCTCAGTTAACATTGTGTTCACTCATAAATGCAAGTCGCTTTGGATAAAATCCTCAGCTAAATGCCGTAAATGTGAAGGTAATGTAAATGCAACTGAAGGTTACCATAAACAAGTACTGTTCCCCAAGCTTAGATGAGGATTGCTGCATAGTCAGTGAGAACAGGGCAGAGGTGGAGCCACCTCCCCCTACTGAGGCTGCGTGCCTCTCGCATGACTCACATGGCCATCATTTCTGTTTGGAGTTCCTGTTACCATAGCTACCTTCATTATAACTTCAGAGTGGGTAGCAACTGGAGGGGGAAGAGAATTTTTCCTTCTTGCTTTCTTCGTGCTCTTGCTTTGTCAGCTCTCTCTCGATCGCTCTTGCTCGCTCGCTCTCTCACTCGCTCGCTCTCTCTGCAGCAGCCAGCTGGCTTGCTGATTCTCTGGCAGGTTTTTGCTTGTTTGAGGGACTTAACACAGTGCTGGTAATTGGCTTTGTTTGTACATTCTAGTCCAACACACTTTAGGCTTAATCTTGAGTATGAGAAGTATAGACATTGTTGTATTGCTCATTTAGAATGGAAACATTCGTGTGAAAAATAACGTGTCAAGAGAACCTGACTTCACTCGTTTTTGATCTGACTCGGTTCACCACAGAAGGCAAAAGCCGAGAGTGAATAACTGAACTGTTCAAAGAATGCGGTGCTCTCGTCCTCACTTTTCCAAGCTGAGATTCCTTCTGCTTGGCAGAAGAATCTGGTCTTCTCGCGGGTCCAGGCCAGGGCTCGTCCTCGGAGATTGCCTGCATGGCCTTGTTCTCCCTCTCCTCTTCTGGTGCATACTTGGCCGAGGCTTTAGAAGGATTTACACCCTGGCATTTGAATGCCGTCGCCCCGCGCCATTGTGTGAGGGTGCTGAGCTCTAGCTGGTCGCGAGGCCTGGAGCCCAGCCCTTTTGTATCAGTGTCCGTTACAACTTTCTGAAGTTTTGATGGGCCCAGCAGACTTGATCTCTTCAAATATTAGATCGTCTAGCCTAAATCGTAGTCTTGTGCTAAATTGCACGCTAAACTCTGGGCCAGAGAGGCTTGAGTTGAGTTCTGCATCACGTCTCGCTGCAAATAAGAGATTTGAACTGCCACTGATGATCGGTTGTGAAGTGAAAGTGAATAGTCATGGCTTGCACCTTCCGGGAAAACCCGGGTCGGGATATAAAGGCAACCTGCAATTAATTTGTTTGTCTAGTATTGGGTTGCGTCATGGGAAAGTTTCCCGCCGCTCAGTGGATCGTGGAGCATGTAGAGGCAGGTGTGTTCAGATCACCCAGCCTGCTCAGCCCTTATCGCCTCATGCAGTCCCACAATGGGCTGGAGTCTAGCAGCATGCCAGCCTCAGCTCCACAGCAGAGCAGCATGAAAAAGCATATGGTAATATGAACACTCCTTACGTGTGTGTGTGTGCGTGTCTGTTTGTGTGTAGGACGGATCAATGCACGCACATCAAAGGTAGTGCAGCTGCAAGAGCTCCCGGCTGACTGGATCCAGAACACGTCCTGTGATTTCAGGTATGCAGATTGTAGCTCCCCGCACGTCTTCAAATGACCTTCCCTCGCCCCGAGTGTGTGTTGGCGCACGGAGATGAACACGGTGATGCCTTCAGAGGTGTTCAGGTTTTACAGATGTGCTTGTGTAACACTCGTGATTGGGTTGCGTCTATTCGTTTGCTTTGCAGGCCAGCCAGGTGCTTGAACACACTCTACCACATACTGAAGAAGGTCATGAGGTGAGCTCACGGTTTTTGTTTTTTGTTTTTCCTCCCCTAAGCGTTTATGTTCATCTCGTGCGCCACGTAGCGCGCAGTGTCCGCTCACGTTTCCCACTGTAGCCAGTCCCGCGCGGAGGCTCACCCTGTTGCGTTTTGCAGCGGTTGGCGAAGAACGTTGGACAGGAACGTTGCTTGAACATTGCAGGAAGGTGCTAGAACAGGAACGTTGAGCTAATGTGAGCGAGCAACCTCACCGATCGGTAGGTCTGCTGCTTAGTGGTGGGCTGGAAAAACATGCCCTCGTCACCCAGAGCTGCCCGCTCTACCCTTCGGAATTCCCGTTCTCTAACGACTAACAATTCAAGATAACCAATGTTTTTATTTCTTGAGAAAACGCGAAAACGAGCTACTCGGTCCCTCTCTGGACTGTGGAACTTAAGGAGTGAATAGATGTGTAATCTCTAGCATGCAGCCAAACTGGGTTTGTGGTGAAATGCATGTTTCACAATCAGTCTCGTGTTCGTTTTGGTCTGTCATTTGTCACTTATCATAAGCCGCCACCCCACAGCAGTCTGTCCTCTTTTATAAAAAAAAAAAAAAAAAAAAAAAAATTTTGATTTGTCATTAAAACAATTATTTAATAAGAGTACACGTTTCAGATTGGTGCTGTCTTTATTAATAATAAGAAACACTAAAACAACATTGTCAACATTCTTGGCATATGAATGATTTACAAGATCACAAATTAAACCAGTCGCCATGCTTGTTGGATGTCAGTTTACAGCTGGATGTTTTCCCTGAAACAGTGTAACCTCCACCCCCCGCTCCAGCTTACAGGAGGGTAGGTACCTGCTGGGCCACAAACCGGGCGAGGCCTTCGTGACCGTCTTCAAAGCCACTGACGGCAAGAAGCCCAGTCGCAGCGCCTACGACCTGCGGGCGGCGCACGCCGGCCTGCCCGTGCTCCCCGCAGACGGCAGGCTGTCCTGGCTGCCCCTGGACCCTCTCCACCTCATGCCCTTCCACATAAAACACAGGAGAGCACCCTGCACGTTCCCCCCACGCCAACCCAAGGTAGGGTGAGCTGTAGACTCCTTTTCAGTTCAGGAAGGATAGGAAATTATCAACCATATTTCTCGTTATCCTCTGTCATCAATCCGTTGATATCCTTTTAAAGAAATGTTTTTTTTGTTTTTTGTTTTTTTTTATAGGTATTCTTAAAATATGCAGGCAGAGTTTGACTAAGCCACACACTTGTACACATAGCTAAGCTCTAAGATGTCCTGAGACCATTGTCTGTTGTTTGCCATTCTTTCCCAATAGTGAAGAGACCTTGAAAATATTTGAATATTTGTAGTCAGTCCCATTTGCATGCATCATTCAGGCACATAACTTAGCATTGGTATGAAGGGCTACTGCTTGAGGTGTGTCCGAAGCCCTCCACCATACTGCCCATAAGTGTGTCAGTTACTAACGTACTCCAGAGCATTCCTGGAACAGCTCGATTGAGCCTCCAACCCCCCCCCCCCCCCCCCCCCCCCCCGGGGATCACGGCCACACCTTCTTCCCGCATTATATCACATTGTTACTTTTGAAGGCTGGACAGAAAAGCCCCTGGAGTTACACACACACACACCCCTATTCATGACATGCGTTTCTTGCCAGGCCAGTGAAAAAAGTGTTCCTGTTCAGCACTTTGATCACTGCTACAGCCTGCCCTTGGGTAAAACTCTGTATCAAGCAGAACTCGCCCGTCACCTTCCTCAGCCAAATACAACGCACCCCATTTCTGTGACATCATGGGTACACGGTGAAAGTATGGCGTGTAATCTGTTCTGCCAGAGCCTAGCCTTTAGCCCTGTGTTAAACTCGTTGGCCTGCTGCAGCACATCCGGTCATTACCGTTATTGCCCCTCCACAAATAACCTTTGGACGTAGTCACTTCAGCCTGGCTTGAGTTAAGAAACTGGAAAACGTGTGCTGCTGTTTTCTCAGATGAGTATAAGACCACTATTTCCCCTCTCGCTCTCTCTCTAACTGTCACTCACTCCTAAAGGCAGGAGCTGGTAAAGGAGCCAAGCAGAGTAAGACCACAGCAGGCCCCAAACAAGGGACCCAGAGCAACACGGGAGCCCCTGGGCAAGGTCAGAAGAAGAAGAAAAAGAAGAAGAAGAAGAGAAAGACACAGATGTGGAAACGTGCCTCCCAGAAAGGGACATGGACTGAGAACATGAAGACCAAAGTGAGGAAGGATGTGCACAGCAACCAGAAGAGCAATGAAAACTAGAATCCACTGAAGGTGGTCGGACTTGGAGTAGGTGCAGCAGGAGCAGAGTAGGACTAATCTGGGAAATGCTGGAGTAAGAGCAGCTGTTTCACTGAAAGTAGAGGAAAAAGTCATTTGTTGAAAATATAAATAAAGTGAAACTTGCCTGGGTATTTGATGGCGCTACATTTTTTCCAAATGTTCAGATTGTTTGGTATTGTGCTCAAGTCAACATGCTTAAATTATAATGGGAATATTTTTAATACTTTGGTTCCTGAGAGTATGACTTAAATTACTTAAAATATTTACCTTTGACCTATTTATTCACTGTCTTTTGACAGATTATAGTTTATCATTGTTCTTTTCTTAGAGTTTATAAAAGTTTGGTTTGTATTTTTTAATTTGTAAAATAACATTTTTAATTTAACATTTCATGCATTTTTATTTTTTTTAAATTTCAAATCTAATAAATATATGCAATATGAAAAGTAACTCAGGGTGAGAGTGGTGATGCTCTGCACAGATTCATAAGTTTGAAAATTGGTTCCATTGCCTTCCTGAGGTTCTACTTGCTGATTCATGGCACTTTAGCTTCGTCTTGGTGGGACTGAGGTTCTTTAAACAAGCCCTCATGGCTGGTTTTGGTAATCTGAGTCTGGTAACTGGCCCCAGGCGTGACACATCAGAACAATGCAAGCACAGTTTGTCGTAGAGTCAGGGAGTACATCGTTATTAGTCTTTGTGCCTAGTGTTGCTCTCTTGCTGATATGGTAGAAACATGTTTATTTCTTGAGAGCTTGCTGTTCTTGAGCCTATAATCAACTTTGAAATAAGCATTCCAGCGTGTGGTTGTACTTTAAGTGCAAACTGTCTGGCCAGTGAGTGGAGGAGGAGCTGGGAGCAGGAGGAGCTCCTGTGGAAAGGCAGAACTGGCAGTGACCCTGGTATTTAACCACCACACCCATTTCACTCCACGTCGCTGAGACTCTTCTAGGCATCATCGCGTTACTGCTCACTTAGGTAAGTCAAAACTAAGAACTTGCAGCTAACTATGAAACCACAGTCACTAAAATAAAGTGGGATTAAGTACTGGGGGGTTTAGAAAGTTTCACTGGCAACCTTGTAAATACCATTCCTGCACTCTGACCTCTTCTGTCAGCTGCAGTGGTCTAATTAGAAGGGCTAACATCTATTAGTAAAGGCACCTCTGATTCTGTTCAAAGTGTCCAGCTGTGGAGTTACGACCTGTGGGCGAGTTCGCAGCGATCGTCTCCCCACTGCTCTCTCAGGGGTGTGCCTTTACACTCACTGCTGCTAATCACAGCCTTTGGCACAGAAATGCATCGACAACTCTCTCGCCGTGAGTCAGCAGAAGATCTGTATTTCTCGAGCCCACTAAACAAAGCCATCTTGTTCTTGTCCAGCTTTAGTTGTGTAGTTTCTCAGCCTGCCAGACTGAACGAGATTTTGAGCACCTGAGATTTTTTTTCTTCTTCTCTTTCTTCCTCTTTTGATTTCTGGTCATCGCCACATGACGCTCGCTGACCCACCCGTGTGTGCGTCAGCCCCCCTCCACCCCCACCCCCATCCACCCCCTCCACGCGGCATCGGGAGACGGGTTCTGTAGGAAGAGCTAGCCGCAGACTGTGGGCTTGTCCTCCCTCGAGCGAAAAATAACCTTTGCTTTCTTCAACTGCATTGCACAACACTGTGACTCAGTACATCACAGGGCAGCATTATTGTCAGTAATGATATTTGTTGCTAACTGTCGTGCATTGTTCCTTATAGGAGGTGCAAGATGATGGTCAGTGAGTTTCTGGGTCAACTCACACTTAATTTCGGGGTAAGCTTTCTCAACACGGGGTAGGTATTTTTGCCCCGTTTCTGTCCCACGTTAAGGTATCGAGTTTGTATATTTGACCTGTTATATTGTGCACATGTGCAATTTATGTCTAATTAATGCCCCATTAATTTTGGAACACGTCTGTCGCATGTCTTAGTCCAGTGAGCCAACATACCCCACTGTGGTCCCTGTACCTGACTTCGATCCTGACAAAGATGCTGCTAGAATTGAGACTGCTATCAAAACAAAAGGTAAGAAGGGGGTTACCTTCCCTCTGGTTGCCTTCTTGTGAAGAACCGCAACTACTTTAAGACCAGGCAGTTTAAGGGTACACACACGCTGTGCTCACCAGAGCCAACTTGCTGAAGGCATGTGTGCTTTAACAAACGGCGGTCAAAATCAACACTGCTGGTGAGTCATCATCCTGCCGGGAAGCTCTGCGATGGGATATGGAAAGTTTTCTGGGTGAGGTCTTTGTGGCTACAGTAATCATCCGCCGACATGCTCAGCACTGTTCTCCACTCTCTATGCCAGCCCAAAAGACCAATTTACAATGTGATGAAATATTGCCTTGATAAAATATTTATCAATCTATCTACGCATACGTACACATACTCTATACATCCTAGGCGTGGACGAACAGACCATTATTCAGGTCCTTACCAAACGGACATATGGCCAAAGACGAGAAATTGCGTTTGCATATGAGAAGAGAGCCAAGAAGGTCAGAATATAGTTTCGTTTTGTTTTTTGCAAAGATGTTACAAGCATGTTTGTAAATTTGTAAATGTTGAACTGTTGTTAGCATTGACTGTTTTCTGTAGCAATGTTAGCACTGAGGTTAAAGCCCTAAATCTCCTTTCTGCAGGATATGATTTCTGCTCTGAAGGGGGCGCTGTCTGGCTCACTGGAGACTGTAATTTTGGGATTAATGAAGAGCACTGCTCAGTATGATGCTTCTGAGATCAAGGCCTCTATAAAGGTACAATCAGCCTAAAGACAACACGGACACCCAGGATGAAGTGCATATGCCAACACCCCTACACTGTGTGTGTGTGTGTGTGTGTGTGTGTGTGTGTGCGCGCTCACGCGCAGGGTCTGGGAACAGATGAGGAGAGCCTGATCGAGATCCTGTGCTCTAGAAGCAATGCAGAGCTGATAGAGATTAAGAAAGTGTATAAAGAACGTAAGTCTGATAGGTGCTGCAGATGGAACCTGGCTCATGTAAAGTAAGTGAGAAGACCTGCCAGTCAATGTGTTTCTCTGCAGTGTTCAAGAAGGACCTGGAGAAGGACGTGGCTGGAGACACCTCAGGAGAATTCGCCAAGCTGCTGATCGCTCTAGTCCAGGCGAGTCACCGTTGGTCTTCTGATCACGATGGAGGCCTAGTCCCGCACACAGCTTGTTATATGGAAATAGTGAAGTTAGGAGTTCAAATGTAAATTTGTTTAGTTTCTTTGCATATTTAAACAGGAGCTCTTGCTTCTGAACTGAAGATGTTTTTAACGATCACCTTAACTCGGCTGATTTCTTAACAGGTCAAGCGGGCTGAGCCAAGCAGTGTTGTTGACTATGAGAAAATTGATGAAGATGCCCGGGTAAGTCATGACATGACTCTGTCATTTATTACCCTTATCCAAACAATAGGATATTACTGCTTCATTAGAATGTTTCTAAGTCAACACCTTCAATACATTTAAAATTTAATACAGTCCACTAGACTCTGAAATCCTGAAAAAGGCATCATTTTTAGCCTTTACAGCTTATTGGTGTAACGTCACCTTTTAATGTTAAACGCGGTCTAAACAATGGCAGAGGCGTATGAGAGATTGACTGCTGTGTAATCTCTTTCTCCCAGGCTCTGTATGAAGCTGGTGTGAAGCGGAAAGGCACCGATGTCAAAACGTGGATCACCATCTTCACAGAGAGAAGCATCCCTCATCTGCAGAAAGGTGCCTGAGTCTCTGGCGTTTTGCCTTTTCTTTAGTAACACCAGTGATGCGCTGCTCTTCTGTGTAGTGTGAGAGTGTGACCGCCACATCTGTTCCTCTCCAGTGTTTGAGAGATACAAGAGCTACAGTCCCTATGATATGCAGGAGAGCATCAGGAAGGAGGTGAAAGGAGACCTGGAGAAATCCTTCCTCACCCTGGGTTAGACTTGCTCACTACCATTCAATTATGCATAAAGATGGTTATTGGTCTTTTCAAGATGCTGAAAAAAAAATCTCTCAGAATATTGGTATTCCATTGAAATAAAATAGTTTAAGGTAAACAGATTTTTGCAACACCATGTTTTCTAAAGAGAAACATTATTTGCTCTAATTTTGTCATTTCAACATGGAATCAACATGATCTAGAGAAGTAAGGCCTTTTTCTGTGAACATGCAGTCTCTCATGTCTCCAAACCTTTCCATTGTAGTTCAGTGCTTTGAAAACAAACAGCTTTATTTTGCCAGCAAACTCAATGACGCCATGAAGGTAATTGTATTTCATTCTGTTTCTCCTTTCCTTTGAAAAACTTTCACGAGTTGGAAAGAAAAATGTTTAAAAGTTCACCTTTCTGTAATGTCGTGCTGATACAGCAGAAAGGTTTCACTGAGGTTGCATCACACAGCAGAAGTCTTTGTGTGTGTGTGTTTCAGAGCAAGGGAGCCAAGGAGAAAGTGGTAACCAGGATCATAGTGTCGCGCTGTGAGGTGGACCTGAAGAAGATAAGGACTGAGTTTAAGGCCCAGTTTGGGAAGTCTCTCTACCAGACCATCATTGTAAGTTTCCAAAATAATCCATTTGCAGTATTCTGTGCACAGTGCCAGTCCATTTCTATTGGCAGTGCTTTGCAGGACAAATACTGCATTCCTTACTGTTACAACCATTTCAAACAAAGGAACAGAGGAACTTTGCCTAGATATGCACTATGCCTCAACAAGTGCCTCCTAATGGGTTTTCGAGTACCTCTATTCGTGCCCTTTTGAATGAGTCTCTCTCTGCAGGAGCACACTAAAGGAGACTATCAGAAAGTCCTGCTGGGTCTGTGTGCGGGAGACGACTAGAATGGACCAGGACACGCGTCCTCCAGCTGGCTCTGCTGTTGTGAAGCTCCATGTCCCAGACTGCACTGTCTCTGGCCCTATTGGACACCCAGACTCATCTGTCATTCTAGCTTCATGGATATTCTCTTTATAATCTCTTAAACTGGACACACAGCAATGCACTGTGTCTTGGAAACATATACTGTAGACAACCACATGTGTAACACTTTTAAGTGATTTTATATATCACATAAATAAAGGGACGATACTGTATTAATCTGTGCCATGGTGGACAAATTGCATTTCATTTCTAACAAACATTTTTCGGTGACTTTTTTTTTCCTCTCGAATGTTTTCATGTACTTTCCTGGCGTATGCATGTCTAGGTAATAAAATCGACGTAGAAGTGCAATTTCTGTAGTCATCCACTAGAGAGCAGTAGAGCATTATGAGGATTTGCTTACAAGTCTAATGGCCAGAGTTAGTCCGCTGCCGGCTGAGGCTTCACGTTGATGCTTGGAGCTGCCTTTTAATTTTTTTTAAATTAAATAATCCAAAATATTTGATCTCACATATGATTGACACATTTTGTCTCCTTAATTTAAAAGGAGGTAAAGCAAAACGTTTTTGCAAATGTTTTCCTGCTGCTTTGGTTTAGAGCTAATGATGAGAATATATAAATATGCTTATATGTACAGCCGCATAAATTATTAGTCTTGCCTTTCTTATTTGTTACTTAACGAAAAGACAAATCACATTCATTCTAAAACCAATTACATAATAATCGCAGAATGCTGCCATCCATATCCCCACACTGCCAGTGAGTGAAAGTCTGTTTGAATGGGAATGTCGTTTTACGAGAGCAATAAAGTGTTTTCGTAGCGCCTTCACTTTCAAGCGAAGCGGCTTGTTTAGATGTTTTAATCATTAGTGTGTTTTGCCGTGTTTGTTTGCCGCTAATTTTTTTTTGATTAAAAAATGCGCATTTAACCTCCAGCTAAGATGATTATCATAGCAGGAAGGTGCTTGTACACGGTAGCTTTGTGTGGTGTGTGAGGCTGCGAGAGCGATTAGACCCTCTTATCGATCAGGCCGTTATTGATTAGGCCCCTCGGGTTTTAGTAGAACAGAGTGCACGTCTCTCGGGTTGTCCTTGCAGGATACAATCCTTATTTGCCAATCAGATTAAAAATAAATCGAATTCTCCACGTCATTGTACTGAAGACTGAACGCCAAAGCTCAAAAAGCTGCATTAGGCCTGCAGTCTGACAGCACTGAAGGCTTCAGCTGCACCAAACTTATCTCAAAGTTGGTGGTGAAATTCCTTCAACAATTTATAATCCTTCAAATTTATTGTCATTTTGTAATAATATAGAAGAGAACATTACCCCTTTGTGCTGTTTTATGTTTATCGCCCATAAAAGATAAACTATAGTGGAAAGGAGGGTGAAATTTTTGCCGAAGCAGTGGGAGGATTTACAGCAAACCACGCTGACAGATTAATCTCTGCATCATAAAGGCCAGAGTACCTCCCATATTTTTCCTGTTTTATGTGGATGTACAACATGCTGCTGGGCTCAAGGCTGGCCCACGGGGGCCTCCAGCCCTGGCACAGGGTACTCGCACCAGTACTGACACGATGCAGTTGGCCCCAGCAAAGTCTAGCACTCAATCATTCTGCTAGAACCTGGAGCCCATGAATGTCAGCGCAGGTGCGTGACAGGTGGGATACAGGACGTGTAGGACACATGGATAAGAGAGGAGGGACTGGTATTAGCAAATGGCAAGTGGTCAGCGACAGTCACATTATTTAATTGGAGAAAGTCAATCATTAAATAATATTGTTTACAATTTTCTTCACAATAGAATTCATAATAATGCTCTGTAATAGCCAATGTTATGGGTTCTTCCAGATGAAGTGAGAAAGGTCAAGTAAAATGCATTAATCTTTTTAAATCTGATGAAATTATTACTCATTCGCTTCAATATGCAGCCAAGAAGAGTGTAAACTGCACCAGCTCCACCACTGCTGACAGTAGGAGCACAGCTGGAACAGCACTTCAGCACAACACTTTTCTTACCAATGGCGTCATCGCACTACTGAGAGCACTGACGCATTCCCTCTCCTTCCCTTATTGGGCTCTTCCTAAGCGGATGCCTGTGGCAAGCCAAAAATGTTTGTGGCACGGTGTGTTTAATTATAGAATAGGCCTCAGTGATAGTGGCGCGCGCGCACGTGTCTGTGTTCCAGCCTGCAGCCTTGTGGGATGTGCTTCAGGAATGAGGATTCCCACAGGCTAAGCCAGGAGAACTGCTCCCCTCCTCACCAGCTCCCACACAATGCCGGGAATCAGAGGACGCCGATTTGACGAGTATTCTTTCGCCCTTATTATTTGATGTTCCGCTGTGGGGCCCCTCCGCCTAGCTCGGCCCGGCGCTGCGACCGTTAGGATCGGAGAGCGAAGTGGCAGGGATGAAAAGTGTGACCCCTGATCATGCTCACACTCCCTCCAGGCTTCTGCTGAAGGACAGATGCTCCTCCTCGCTCCCTTGCTCCCCGTCTCTCTCTTGCGCTTGCTAAGCAGAGGGAGCTGTAGCCTTTGGTGTTGTCAGGGCCGCTTCCTTTTATGAAGCTCAGAGTGAGACAACAGAGCAGTTCTCATCAGGCCTCCAGCCGTTTGCCTTTGTAGGCATGATGGGAACAGCACGAGGAACACCAAAGCAAGCCCTGCCTTCTGCTTCTCAGACCCTCCACTTGGCCCAACTCTCTGACATACCTTTTCTACACTAAAATATATGCAGGAAACAGTCAAATATGGCCTCTGCAGATACTCTGCAGGACATCAGAGTGTAAAAAAATGGATTCTTGTGTATTTCACATTAAGCTGCATACTTAATCATTTCATAAATAAATCCAGCAGGAAGCTAAAACCTCGTACCCAACATGTACCGTTGCATCAGTTGAACGCTGACTGTCATGATCCCTCTTTATTTGTTTTTAAGTTTGAACTCCACACAATAAATACACTGAGTTTCTTATTTTTCAGATTTTTTCCTGTGACAGGAAATTGCTTTCCAAGACAACATGATAAATGCACAAACACTGAGAGTCTGGCAGCACGCGTGTGCAGTTTCAGGCCTGTAGGCACTGAGACACAGCCTTTTCTATGAAGTAAGAAGCCTGCATCGCTGGCTTAAATGTAACAGTGACCTCCAAAGCAGCAGTTTCTTCAATGACTTAAATTAGTTTAACGTAATGTGGCCCACAGTGAAAAAATCCCTTCAGGTCAAATCAAGCCAGGATCTGACCTGAATCTTTCCTCAACTGTCTCTCATTATACACAAAAAATACAAGCATAATTAATTGTTCACATTATTGGAGGATGAGTTCTTGGGGGTGTGCATAATTTCAGGCTGCCGGCAGCTAAAAGATGGCACGCAGTTGGCAGCTAAACTTCATTCTTTGCCCCTTTAAAGTGCTTCCATGCTCGGCTCGCCGGTACCTCCTCTCGTCCGCCTCCTGGCGTGATTCCCAGGCCGTGGGCCGCACTAGGCTAGTGTCACCCGCAGCGCTGTGTGAAGAGGCATGGCGCTGATCCAGCGCCGCTAATCACGATGGCCCGTGAAGTGGCCCTAATCATCTGTTTTAGGCTCTCGCCACTCTCAACGTGTTTGTACAAGCTGCTGGCTCCACACATGCTGTGTACATACAAGTTATTTGCAATTGTAATATTCCGAGAACTGGTTAACACAAACATTACGGCAGGTTGCATATTAATGCAACCCTCTCTGCAATAGAGCAGGGCCGTCCACCAGGAGGCCTGCGATATAGCACCGGGTTAATGAGGGACACTTAGCCACCTCTGTGTCCAGGCCACACTAGCACACTAACACTAAGTAAGAGCAAAACTGATTAACATGACTGCATATTTGTTTTGTAAAGTACTGCTTTAACATGGTCAGTTACACTTAAATATAACTTTTGCACAAATAATATTGTTAGGAAGCGTAACAGAGATAGAGAGCTTATCAACGGCTTTAGTTCACAGTTAGAGGTGTGTCCATTTTGCCCAAGGCTGCAATAACATGCAGTTTAAAATCTGAAAAAGGGAAAGGGCAGAACACAGTGCACCCAGTAACATGCACGGCCAGGACGGGCCTGCACGCCCTGTACAAGCTCTGAGCGAACTGCGATGCCAACCGTCGGCTCATGCATATGCATGGCTGAATTTTAGCATTTGCCATTGAACCCCTAACCTGCGAGTTTGTGGGATTGTCTGAAAGTGTCTTTAATCCACGATTGTCATGCTACCTTAATCCCATCTCCCGAAGGCAGCCCTGTCTCCTGTTGCCCTTGTGAGGCGATGCACTGGACTGCTTCAGCCACGTTCACACACACACACACACACACACACACACACACACACACTCGCACATACACACACCTTCTTCCAAGAGATGGAAATCAGCCTATCAGCCACTCAAGCATGAACCAAATGTCACCAGCAAGTCAGCCTGAGGTAGAGGACCTTGTAATTAGTGTGGTATGAATGCATTCTGTTTGTACCTGAAGGATAAGCAATCTCCTTAGCACAGGCGATCTTCAACAGTTCTTAATAGGATATTATAAAATATAAAAATATTATTACACTTGTGTTGTGTCTTAGGAGTATTATTATTCTAATGCAATAAATATTTCCTAGTTTACAGTGAAAAAATTATTATATTATTACTACAGTAATTACTACAGTATTGTATATAATAGTGAGAGAATAGTATGCAAGCTCTACAAGTATTTTTAAATCCAGATAAAAATACCTTATTTAGGCTGGGTATATGTAGTATATTGCAGCATTTATTTTTATTTTGTTTTATAGATCAGAATTTCATTAATGTGCTATTTTCATCAAATAAACTTCCCTATGTTTCACTTAGAGACTCTGGGATCTAAATCAAAAGTGTGATGTCATCATTAATGCTACTATTATTGCTGATGTTGTTGTAGTTGTTGCTACTACTACAACTACTACAATGTCTAGTAGTAGTAATAATATTATTATCATTATTATTATTATTATTATTAACAACAACAACAACAACAATAATAATGTTTTTGTAGTAGACCAGTGTGTTTGGTATGGTATGTGTACCACTACAAATATCTTGTAAGTGTAACATAATTGTTATTCTGATTCTAATAATAATTATTATTCTGATTATATGTATTTAATCAATAATTATTATTTGTGACATAATAGCAAACATTTGATCATATTTGTCATACTATGCATTCATACACCAACAATAACAAAAGAGCTAAAACACAGGAGCAGAATTGCTACCTGAAACTACATCCTACCTCACACGCCAGGACGTGAAATGTAAAGGTCTGAATCTTAAACTATGAAACCCTTCAGTTCTGACAGTGAGAACGGAAACTTCTGAAAAGGTGTCTGTAAATGTACTTCTTCTTCAGCTCTGCTTGTTCTTTTTCAGAAGACTTCGAAGGGAAAGAGCAGAGTAGAGGGGTTCACTGCTGACAACACGTTTCCCATGTGACACTTCACCTGTGGAGATTTCCTATTCTCTCAGATCACTCCCTGTTTGGTTCATGTTAATTAACCCTAGGGCACAGTAGAGAGATTTGTGCTTTGAAGAAGAAAATATCAGAGACAGAAAGAGGTAAGAAGAAAAGGAAAAATTATATATATATATTCGCCTCTGAAGTTTACTGGGGAATATTTTGTCACAGCACATGTTGAGTTATTCTCCAGCCCTGGGTCACTTGCTGCTGAGGTAATTCACTGCATATCCTACCACTTTGGGATATGAAGGAGGAGAGATAGGTCTGAGCTGCTTTATTTCTCTGTTGCCAGCAGCTTTGGTCCTTGGTTTTTGCTCGTCTGGCAAACAAAGTCAGGAGAACGACGCTGTCTGGGAGTGTAGCATGAGCAACACCAGCGCAGGAGTTTATCGGCTAGCTTACTGCCTCTGCCAGCTAAGGTGTAGGTGGCTGAATCAGAAAGCCTATTGAAAACTTCCCGTGCACTAGACAAGCACCTCTGACCTCTGAGTCCCAGACACTACGTCTTTCCCAGAAATGGACCACTCAAACACATATCTTATGTCTTAATATATTTTACAAGTCATGCATGACTTTAGTTCTGTGCAGTGTACATGTGGCCTAGCAGTTAGAGATGTAGCTAGCCTAGCAATAAGCGATGTAGCCTAGCAATAAGAGATAGCAGTTAGAGATGTAGCTAGCCTAGCAATAAGAGATAGCAGTTAGAGATGTAGCTAGCCTGGCAATAAGAGATGTAGCCTAGCAATAAGAGATAGCAGTTAGAGATGTAGCTAGCCTGGCAATAAGAGATGTAGCCTAGCAATAAGAGATAGCAGTTAGAGATGTAGCTAGCCTAGCAATAAGAGATAGCAGTTAGAGATGTAGCTAGCCTGGCAATAAGAGATGTAGCCTAGCAATAAGAGATAGCAGTTAGAGATGTAGCTAGCCTGGCAATAAGAGATGTAGCCTAGCAATAAGAGATAGCAGTTAGAGATGTAGCTAGCCTGGCAATAAGAGATGTAGCCTAGCAATAAGAGATAGCAGTTAGAGATGTAGCTAGCCTGGCAATAAGAGATGTAGCCTAGCAATAAGAGATAGCAGTTAGAGATGTAGCTAGCCTGGCAATAAGAGATGTAGCCTAGCAATAAGAGATAGCAGTTAGAGATGTAGCTAGCCTGGCAATAAGAGATGTAGCCTAGCAATAAGAGATAGCAGTTAGAGATGTAGCTAGCCTGGCAATAAGAGATGTAGCCTAGCAATAAGAGATAGCAGTTAGAGATGTAGCTAGCCTGGCAATAAGAGATGTAGCCTAGCAATAAGAGATAGCAGTTAGAGATGTAGCTAGCCTGGCAATAAGAGATGTAGCCTAGCAATAAGAGATAGCAGTTAGAGATGTAGCTAGCCTGGCAATAAGAGATGTAGCCTAGCAATAAGAGATAGCAGTTAGAGATGTAGCTCCCCTGGCAATAAGAGATGTAGCCTAGCAATAAGAGATAGCAGTTAGATATGTAGCTAGCCTGGCAATAAGAGATGTAGCCTAGCAATAAGAGATAGCAGTTAGAGATGTAGCTAGCCTGGCAATAAGAGATGTAGCCTAGCAATAAGAGATAGCAGTTAGAGATGTAGCTAGCCTGGCAATAAGAGATGTAGCCTAGCAATAAGAGATAGCAGTTAGAGATGTAGCTAGCCTGGCAATAAGAGATGTAGCCTAGCAATAAGAGATAGCAGTTAGAGATGTAGCTAGCCTGGCAATAAGAGATGTAGCCTAGCAATAAGAGATAGCAGTTAGAGATGTAGCTAGCCTAGCAATAAGCGATGTAGCCTAGCAATAAGAGATAGCAGTTAGAGATGTAGCTAGCCTAGCAATAAGAGATGTAGGAAGTGCTCCCTGGCTGCCTGAGATGAGCCTACAGTTCATAACGAGGCAGAAGTGTGTCCTGATGGACTATTGAGGCGATGGGAATGGATTCACCTCAAGCTGAAGTGGGGAGGCGTGGCTGATCAAAGCAGAGCCAAGGGACGCATACAGCGTACATCCTGAACCAGCAATTTTCCGAATGGCTACTGGCTCTGCACTCTGGGGCACAGGGAAGACGGATTAAACACATGGTCTCCTTCCGAGCTCCTCAGCTGGAAGCTGTCAGGGCTGAGAGGCCCAGTGCATCCGCTGGCGTCAGACGGAATGGAACAGAGGCAGCTCAGGGTGGACTGGTACTTTATGCTCAACATGGCAGAAGCAAAAATCGACATATACATTCCATACAGCAGAGATTTTACAGTAAATGCTCTGTTGTCATGATACCAAATTTGCTTAGGCAGTTGATGTTATAATGCAAAACAGAGAACTGGCATTTTCCTTCTCGATTGTTTCATAATTAATCTACAATATCAGCACAAATGATAAAATCCACTTCCGAGGAGGGCTGAGGAGAGGAGGGGAGGGGAGGGGAGGGTGGAGGAGACGAGGGGAGGAGAGGTGAGGGTGGAGGAGAGGAGGGGGGGGGGTGGAGGAGAGGAGGGGGGTTTGCGGGAGCACCACCAACTGGTTTCCTTTTCCTGAAGCAGTATGCACAGCTAAACTACTTTATCTGCCAGCACTTCAAATAATAACTACAGCAGGGATTTAGAAAAGCATTTTAATTAATACTCTTTGTAAATAATAACATGCAGTGTAAGATACCCGTAACACCCACACAAAACAAGCGTGAACACATGTGCACGAGTGAACGCACTCAGAGTTACGATACTCACATTAACTTTAGAACCAACTGAGGTGCTATAACCATTCTCTCTTGCGACTTAGCGACAACATATTTGTATCTTTTGCTAATTTTGTTTGCATTTACCTTGAGGTGCGTTTATAGGAAATGAGTACTGCACAGTGCAGGCCTTATTTATCGTATTTAAGGATATGTCACAAGCCACTCATGTTTTCTGCAGCCAGGACATAGCTTGACATTATCTGTGATAATTCTCAAGTTAGCCAACAGCCACCCCATGCTGGTGTTTCTGTTGATGACAGTGTCATTAATTGCCCTGTTTGCCAAAGCAGACCAGGAGTCTGGTTTTTGACTTTTGCTATTTAAACTAATGTCTTAAGAAGCTACCGACACTTCCATGTTCCTGCTTTGTCTATAACAACGCTAACAACCCGATGGATCACAGATCCGAGATGGTTTTGTATTATTTGACTATTGTTATTATTATCCGCTCTTTCCTCTGCCAGGCGACACGCTGCCATCTCCACATGTTTAATCAGCGCCCTTTTCTATATGCAAACTTTGTCTGCACCCACGTGCGGGCTTTTTGAAGCATTAATGGAGAAAGTGGGAGACACAGAGAGAGAGAGAGAGAGAGAGAGAATCAGGTGTTTGAGAGAGAGTCAGTTGCCTGAGGGAACAGGTCAGCGAGAGAAGACCGAGTGATGGATGGTGAGCGCCAGTCCGTGATGAAGGCCCTTCATTATAAACACGGTTTAAGGGGAGCAGGGCGCAGCAGTCTGGCATGGGGCACGGGCATATCAGAAAGAGTGCTTTGATATCTCAGCTTCAGCAGTTAGGCCTCTTAATGACAGCTGCCATGACAGTTCCCTTTCATTTGATTGTCTGTCCTTTTACTCGCAGGTTTCTTCAGAATTAGCATGAATATTTCATCTCCACACAGGAAAAGATGAGGCACTGAAGAGAGAGAGAGAGAGAGAGAGAGAGAGAGAGAGAGAGAGAGAGAGAGAGGTTATGATGTGCTAAACAGAGAGAGCATGCCACATGTCCTCCTGCAGACACAAGTGAGTGAAACAAGCCCTTTGCAACACTGCTGTAAGTGTTTGGCAAATGTTTGATTCCATCCCACTGCAGTCTAATGAAGTCATGCTGTTCTTGAAGTGTTAAGAGGTCAACACACGGAGGGACGGTAGTTAAAGAGTTTAAAAGTTTGCATCCTATAACCGTTTTTAAAAAAAAATATTAATAAACTGCAAGAATATTTCATCAGCTACAGTTGTTCAAACCTGACTTGTTTGCCTTAACCCTGAATAGCTAGAATGACCCTGTGTAGTTATTCATTAGAATGGCCAGTGTACTTATTCATTCATACCACTGTACATATTCATTTCAGACACAAAATGTGAGCTGATCTCAAGGACTTCAGTCATTTTAAACTATAAAAATAAATATATGCCTACATTTGATTTCAAAGCACCTTGCAAAGCCTGTTCCGACTGGAACCCGCCGCATGGAGAGTTCTGCTCAGGTCAGAAGCGCACCATTAAGAGCGAGGAAAAAGATTAAAACAATCTGTGAAGAGCATGTGGATGTGCTCGCCTCTGGTGACTCCGCAGTGCTTCAAAAACAAGAAGAAGACGAGAGAAAGCCTCTGTTTGTGCCTCAGACTGGGTAGTTGGGCTGCGTTGTAGAACTTTGGTTTTGAATAATCAATCAAACCGGGCAAGACGGGCCCAGCCCGCTGCGTCCCTGGCGAAGGGACAGAGGGAGAAGACGGAGGCGCGGCGCCATGTTCCAGTGGGTCGCGCCACCATCTGTTCTGCTGCTGTGAACCGCCGTCCTGTCTGCCTGACACCGGCCCTCTCTTTGACTCCAAGCCTCGTCAGACGCCATGCCTGCCGCGTTCAAGCTAATTATACATAAAAAGGGGAGTACTGACAGGAGGCGTGTGCACGAGCGTGAGGCGTGTAGCGGTAATTATCTGGTCACAAGACCCGGCCGTCTTCACGGCCGAGCGACCGTTGGGAGCTTTCTGTCGCTGCCGACTGAAAGAGAGCCAGTGGTGGGCCCTGTCATCACATTACCGTTGGTCCCCTCATGGATAATGGAACAAGGTGTTCATGTTAATGCTGAACACAATGACTGGCAGACACTGGGAGGATCAGTAGCGCGTGGCTCCTCCCCGCTCCCTGGCCCTCGTGCTGGGATGGGGTGCATATGCAAATATCAGCCCACCCTCCGCACTTCAAACCTCGTGCCTGCGTGTCTCGGAGGCATGTGAGACAATTATGGGTCTGCACAACCAAAGCCACTATAACGGGGGCGATCACTAATGCAAAGCACAGGCTTGGTCACTTTCACACACCTCGTTTTCATCTTAGCTGTTCAGATGCGGCAGTCTAATATTAAAATGTAGCCTTTACACGCCTGCTGTCTAATCAGCAGGACACATCAGTGTGTCAGAATGCATGACAAGTGGCATGTATGAATTTTTTATCAATATATATATATATATATATATATATAATTTTTTTTTTTTTTTTTTTTTATTATTATTTTTTTTTTACATTGACTCTATTCATAAGCAAAAAGACTACAGTGGGATGCTCATATAAATAAACTCCCCCACCCGTGGTTAGCACTGTTTACTTCCTTTGTTTATTTTTATTTATAGGGACTTTTAATTCAAAACAAACCGCATATATTTTACAGTGTTTGTTGGGGAAAAAACAAAAACAAAAATACCTTGAGGGAAATTCTTCCACTGTGCAAGACTTGCACACAAAAGCTATCTCAAGTCACCTCAGAAGGGATGCAGTCTCCGATCCCAAACATCACAGAGCCTTTTCAAGAACTGATGTTTTTAGAAGGAAATCTAAACAGAACGGCACTGAATGTATATTGGTTAATGCACTTTAATGGCACGTATGATTATCATCTAAGTTCAGTTTGAAAACAATGGTAATTACCCAGACGGTATGTAGTCAGAACTGAACAACTGCAGATTGTGCTGTGTAGTGTTTACTACAAATGAAGTCTGAAGGATGCCTTTTCCTTTTCCTAATGTTTTGGAAGCCGTGCTACTTGCTGGCTCTGTTGGGAAACAGCAGGAAAAATGCTCCCTTTCAATCTTTGGAGGCATGGGGGGGGGGGGGGGGGTTGCATTTTCAACATTTTCCACAGCCACAACAACTGGAACAACACCTGCATGGACTCCAAATCCCCAATAACAGAGGTTTGGCTTTAAAATGTTGTAAAAAACCCTCCATACACGAGGACGTCCTCTTCATCACCTAAGAGGAAGTCACATTTCCACTGAGCTTCCTCTCTCTGTGCCCTAATGGAACGTCTCTAACCTCTCTTCACCTACGATGCCTTTAACAGGAGTCTACTATTATATAAAGTGGGTGAATTAACACTCACGTAGAAAACGTTATAATCTGATGCCAGTCGTATCTTACACCCATTCCTGCGTATATGAGAAGATGTCAGGAAGACCCTGCAGTAACAAGTCCCCTGTCAGAAGGACGGACTGAAGGCTTTGATCAGTGCTGGCCGCCATGTCTCATTCATGCCCTAACTCCAGTCACTTCTGGGAGTGAGCCTGCTCCACTTCTTTGTCATCTAGGGTCACTCGGCGTGTCACAGCTGCATCCCAAGTGTATGAGACAAGGAAAACATTCTGAAGGTGTGTACTTTTTACACAGCAGGAGTAGAAATCTTGATCCTCCGGGGCTTGGAACCTTTCTTTAGAAATGTGCTAATGAACACTCAGCTCCCGGAATACAGAGGCTCCCTTACTGCCGAGACTGGAGACAAACCACAGGTTTTCTGTAGGCCACTCAGTCTCGGGGGAATGGCTTCACCTTATAATACCATCATACCAAAAAAGCTTGTCATCTACCAGGTCACTAGGAGTGTGTATGACACTACACGTTGTGCAATAATTCGTTATTATGCAATAATCCCTTTTACGTCTACTTAAAAGATGACGTCTTTCTTTCTAATACTTTTACTTTGGCAGGGCATCCATTTAATTAGAGGAGACTTGAGTTCTGTTTTGCCAGCTCATCCACTTTTTCACTCTAGCCCATGTTCTTATATTCAGCTGTGACCTCTCTTGTGGTATTTTGAACCTAATACCAGCACTATTTCATGTGAAAATGCTCAGCCAAAAATTAATACTATAATGGGGTTTCTCAGAGGAAATGTTGAGTGCTGTCTGAACAAATCTAGGGATTGGGCCCCTGACCGAGCATACAACAACAGACGGCCTCTTACAGTCTCCAATTAACATTTTAAATTGAAAATCAGTTAAATTGGCCGCTCAGAAATAAAGCATCGTCCAGTTAACGCTCATACACTGTTAGCTGGATTAAAGACATGCATTGAGAGGCATGGTAATCTGGGCGTGTGCTGTAGATAAAGGAGGATTGAGAATATTCCCAGAGGGGATGGTGAAAATGTGCCATCATTTAAATGCAGCTACCTATGTGGCTTCCACTCAGAAAACTTTCTTTTTCTTTTTTTTCCTTTTCTTTTACAATACTTTGTTCCCTCTCCGTCACGCCTTGTACGTTGCAACTGTATTCTACGCAGAAGAGGCCTCTTGGTATCACCACTCGCTGCGGTAATGGATAACCATTTATAATTCATAGAGCGGCTAGTCCCCAAGTTAATTTTGCCTGGGGCTCTGTTTATTTCTGCTTTGTACTTTGTTTAAAAGTCAGTTGTTGACAACTCTTGAGCATGTCAAACTATCACCGCTAATAATTGCTTAAGGAGATAGAACTTTTGCAAATGTTGGTTCCAGCACAAAAATACATTCTCCGCACCCTATCTAGAACTCTTTCAAATGAATTTTTGATTCCTCCCCTCTTACAGTTAACAAAGATTCCTCTGTAATTCAAAGCAATAGCTGAGAGTGAAATAATAAAAAAGAATAATGTAGCATGCTCCTCAGAACAGTTCCTTTTAATGTGCAATGGGAAATTTGTCGAGCGTCTCTCTCTCTCTCTCTCTCTCTCTCTCTCTCTCTCTCTCTCTCTCTCTCTCTCTCTCTCTCTCTCTCTCTCTCTCTCGCCCTCTCTCATTGTTATTGACCAAAGACAGGCTGCTGGTAGCGGTGGCGGTTGAGCTCCAGTGTGAGCGGAGCCTGCGGCGGTACCTATTTCTGCGGGTCAACGCCGCTGCTTTTCTGATCGCGACAGTCACTGTGCGCAAACCCGGCGCTTGATTAGCGCCAATTACGCAGCCTGTCACTTTCCCTCGGTGAGCGCGGCCGGGGACGCGCCCCGTCCTCCGCGCTTGACGCGTGCTGTGAGATCGGTGCCGCGGCTGCTGTAGGCTTGAGGGGATCTTTTGAATGCAAGGAGAAGACAAAAGAAACGGGAGGAAGAAGAAGCGCAAAGGCTCGACGGCGCGATGGGGGAGAGGAGCGTGTCGTTGCGCTCAGCGCGATGTCTCCTCGGGGTTGAGCCAGGTTTCTCCGTCTCCTCCCCCCCCCCCCCCCGCACCTTCAGTACTCTAACAGGAGTCTGGCATTTACTGTGGCTCTCATAAGTGGTTTTTATAAATAAGCTGGTAGATTTCGTTGCTCGCTAGCGATAATTAGGTCAGGTAGACCTAGTCATTAAAATAAAATATTTAGATTTTCTAAGTTAGCTATTGATGTTATCATGCAGAAGAACATTATCGTGTCTGTAAAAGGGACAACCTACGGTTTATTTGTGGACAAGGAGAAATAAAAATAGCTGGTTACAGGTTTGCTGTCAATACAATATGCTGAGTCAATGTTTTCTTGTTGTTGATATTTGTATGTTTGTTTTGTTTTTGTATGAATGTTCTGTTGTTCCTTTTGTAGGCCAATATTAAAAAACCCCGTATCGTGTTTTCCCCTCTATGAGGTACGACTCGGAATAGGGGATTGAAAAACAGCGTGCTGTTTGGAGTGGCAGAGGTGATCTTTAACGAGGAAACAGCAGACGGGCAAGGCTTCGTATTTAGCTATGTTAAATATTCATGACAGTTTCAAACTGTGTCATAGTGTTTGTCTATTAGTATGACGAGGAGACAAATATTTAAAGCAGTCAAAGTTTTTGAATTTGAAGTGACTAAGCAGCATATACGACATGGAAGGCGCACTTTTGTGATATTATTATTCCGATTACTAGTGATGCAATGAAAGGTCAGACCCAGGTTTATTTCAGTTATTAGTAGCGCAATTAATGTTTAGACACATACACAAAAAGTCACAATAAAAATGAAATAATTCTTGAATAATTGCCATGTCCACCGGAAGCACGTAAAACGCCAAGGTCCATGGTGATTAAAAACAAATCTGCTGCATTCAGCTCGTACCTTGGAGGCAAAACAGCGTGTTCCTTAGGGATGAAATCGTGGGGTTGTGCACCGTACGCCCTGTGATCTCACGCAAGACATAGTAAGGTGTGAAAGCAACACATAATACTTAAAGCACACACAAAATCTCGGAAATAGGTATTGGTTCGTTAAAATGCTTTGAGAATAGCAGCATACTTTTTGCTTTTTTGCGAGAATGAGTAGAAGTAAATTAAGTGTTAATTTAATTTTAAGAAAAGAAACAGCGCGTGCAAATGACTCATTTCCAAATGAGTACGCACGTATTCATTCTGAGCACGATGATGAGATAAATCTCAGCTTTAGCTTATTTCTAAGGTAACGTCACACGCGCCTAGCTGAGCCCAGGTCTCACGGTACTATTACGGAATTAATATCCTCGCGGAAGGTCTCCACGTGAACTAGTCATGGTTAATTAAACATTTACATGCAAACACCTACCGATCTTTTGTCCGCTGTAATTTATACCATCAATATGCCGTTTAATCAAAAGCAAAGGGGGGGGTGGGGGGGTGGGCATATGTTTGCTTCAAACATACTAATTGGCACCATGCTGACTCGTTGCAGTCAGGTTTAGAAAAGCTTGGATGTAATATCATTCAAAAGCGGTGGACGGCACATGACGTATCCATGCCGCTTTTGTGAGAGCTGAGAGCGTCTTTTGAAGCTGCGGTGAGTCTGTTAACCTACCAAGAGGACACTACGCTCTGTCATATTGCTCATCATCTGATGGGCTGTGCTCACTGCTCCTTAGCCCACACGAGACACACATAGAAGGTGACGGACTAATAAGGGACTCAAGCCACTTCTAATGGGCTAAATGAAATTACACCCCTTCCCTCCGCCCAGTGCCCCTAGGACAAGTTTCTTTTCATTATTTTCCAATATTTTTTTTTCCCTCAGCTGAGTTTTAAAGTGGGATTTTGGCCAGTGGCAAAAAAATAGCAACATCTTTTATCTTTTTTTTTTCTCCGCTGACTATTAGACTCTGATGTTGTTCTTGATCAAACATAATAGAATGAGTCCATTCTTCAGAAGACCAATGGCGCGCTCAGAAATTAAAATGCCTGCAAGTCTTTAAAACATCGCGCCATGGGATAATAGAAATAACGCAGAGAGCATTTTTCATGAATATTGAGTCCACTAGGGGGGGGCCTTAGCATTTAACAGATATCCTTAAAATGAATATATTTTCCTAATGCATCAGTGACTCAAAATACGCTTGTTGGAGCATACTGGAACAAAAATACATTTTACTCCAAAAAACTACACATTTCTACTACAAGTTCATTTAACATGAATTATAGAAATACTGATTAATAAATCTCATTATTCTTAAAATATTTTTGTTTCAAATAAACAAGAGCAATCTGATATACCTAAGGAGAGTTAAGGAGAGAGTGAACAGTTGTTAGCAAATGAAACATAACATGTTTGCAGAAGAGAGAAAGTTATATTTCAGCTTGTACACAAAGTACCTTTTCTGAACACTCACATGCACACACACACACACACACACACACACACACACACACACAGAATTATAGAGATAGCAAAAAAATGCTTTCATCTCTTTGACAAACAGCAACGCTTAGAGTAAAATTCTATGTGCATCTAAGTGCTGGATGGCTCACACCAACTGTAACAAGAGCACTACCTCTATCTCAAACACGTGTCATCCAGAAACAATATTATTGAGCTGTAAACAATGAATGCCCCTAATGGCCAAAGATTATTCATGAAATGCTACACAATCAGGCTGTTAACCACTGGAGATTTAATAAGGCACATCCTTAATACTTTCATTTTCTTTAGCATCTTGGATGCCTAAACAACCAGTGTTCATTAAACCAATCCAACTTCTTGTCTTTCATAAGCAATATTTGTGCTTAAAACTCATTCTGGCCTAAAGTTTCCAGTAACCAAACCCCTCTGTAAACTAAATAACAATTTCCATTTAGCTAGTATGACTATATACAATGTCATGAGGTTCTGTCACAAGTGTTCAAGGATCAATAAATGAAACATTTAAAATAAAGTACAAGACTAGTCTTTAGGAAGACTAGCAGAAGACTAAACTTTCATAGTCAGTCTTTGGCCACACCCTGCCTCCACTAAAATACCTGCCAAAAGGTGACAGATGACAATGGTAAATGAAAGGAGTCATTGGCTTTGCAGAGTAGAGCCACACCTAATTGGAACATATGTGCCTCTTTCAAGCCCTGGGCCTGAGCCTGTGAGAGATGCCTGCGTTGGCCTCCGTGTGGCTCTCGCTCAGTGCTGTCAGTGGAAATGGATGAATAAACAAACCCGTGGGAGTGCCGGTCCCATCTCGCCCAGGGGCCAGGGCCGAGGGCCCCCATCAGAGTCTGGGGCCGTATGGAGCCTCTCTAGCCTCACGCCTCACAGCTGCTTCAGATGGTATGCTCACTTTTTCATCCAGCTCCAACATGATGTGGAGGCTACAATTAACACCGCCCTGATCTGTGCAAGGGAGAAACCCGTGGAACGCTGGCCAGCAGCAGGAGAGGCTCACTGTGGGCGACATGTCAGGTACTCCTTTAATGTCATGACCTCTTTACTTTAATGAGAGCGAAAGGCCTCACGCAGCCCTTTAAACACTCTGTATGTCAGTACCATGCATCAGATTTAGCTGTGGTGAGCACAGGTGACAATAAATGTGCTCTGCACATGATTCAGCGCTTTCATGTGTCTGTGGTTACTGGTAATTTGGCACTGTATGTTGCATTTTATTATTAAAAAAAAAAAAAGTTCCCAAATGTTCCCGATACAGTAAATATAAAGTGCAAGGATATGGAATCTGTCACTAGGTAACAACAGCTTGGCATATTTTTGTCATGTTGGCATTACGTGGGTGATGAAAAAAGCTTTGAAATAGGCCAAATATTTCATTAACAAAACAAAATTCCATAGAAATCACTCTCAGCTTTTAGCTCATCCTCATTATGTTTCTCACGGAGGAATTCACAATACACACCCAGCGCACATGTTTGCCTAAAGTCTAAAAAAATGTCTATGTCCATTGTAGTGTAAACAGGGCATGTAAACAATTTGAACTGCACTGCTATTGGGGGTAGAAGAGAAGATGAATAGGACTTAAAGCCACATCGTGCAAGTTGTTTATCCATGTGCTGTTTGCTGTGTCAATCAGCATCAGGTGATGATACTGAGTGAACTCCCCGGAGAGCGCAGGAGTGAGCAACACAGCACCAACCAATTCATCTTCCCCTTTCAGATCACAACACACCTTAGACATAGCTCGCATAAACAAGGCCTCTTATATACGCCGAACGAGACCCTGAAACACAACAACCCATAATGCAGAACAGACAGAACATAAGACACAATACATAAATAATACACACCCAGAAAAGGAACCGTAGCATTCCTAGCAACCCTTTATAAGGTGTGCAGGAAATCACAATGTGCACAGCTACAAAAACCATCATTCTAATCACAAAGGCCTAAAGCTGATGATAAGCTATTAATGCAAGTGATGCACATACAAGTACTTATTATTGTTGATTTACTTTTTATCAGAATACAATGAAAAGGGCAAAAAAGTAAAACCTTCTAAAGAAGGCGGGGTGATATCTTTATTAATACAGCATAAGCATGCAAAGTTCATTAATCGCAGAGTGAAGAATATTTGGGGATTTGCTAAATGAAATAGCATTTAGCCTTGTGCAAAGTACAGAGATGGATCTGTAAGGAACATGTGCATAACCTAGAAGAGGGAAGTTGTGTCCCGGAGGCCTCTGAGTTTCCCACTGCAAGGGGTCAAACCCTCCATGATCTCTTCTAATCCAGGGCCAAGCCCTGGGCTCTCGACAGCCCAGCCCAGCCTCTCACCCCTTGTGGTGCAGCGTGTGGGCCGACGCTAATGCGGCGTGCACGGGCGAGGAATTCCTGCAGGACGCCGCAGAGCGAGCCGTAGGCAGGGGGTCTCTAAGCTGCTGTCACGCCTCGCCTAATTATGATTAATGGCGTACCTGGGAAGATGTCTTCTCCGCTGAGTTTACAATGAGACGCATTCGCTAAATATTATCGCTGCGGCGGGGTGGCTGCCGGGGGATCCGATGCTGGAGCAGGGAACGGGCGGTGTGCAAGAGCCAGTGCATTAGGAAGGAAACCGCGCACCGTTCCAGACTGGTGCCATTTGCAGTACCGGCACCTAAGCAGTCACAAATGCTTTATATTATAATGCGTAAATGAAAATGTGTGTCATGGTGCTGCCAATGAAATAGCTGTACTGAAAGGACTGAAATCATTCCTCATTCATTTAATTATCCAGGCACTGCTGACAATGCATGCGTTTCTCATAGAAGTGCCATAAATAAGGTAAAGGAACACAGTACATTCGTGTTAGGTGTTTTCAGTCGATCAGCCCAGTAACAAAGACAGCAACAAAGCAGGTTTTATTTATACTGCCTGCATGTCTTTCTCGCTGTGCACACACCAGGTATTTAGCTGCCACTCTGTGTGCGAGGAGTTTACAAAGAGGAAGCTCGCAAACCAAGACAGACTATCTAAGTTAGTAGAATAACAGCTTGATAGTGTTCTGACTAGGCATATCCAATTAAAGCATGTCAGGGGTTTCTCTCTCGCTCTCTCGCTCTCTCCCTCCCTCTCTTCCTTCCTTCCTCTCTCCAGGCTAGATTGTTATAAATGCTGTTTATGATGCTGCTATGACATCTGTGAAGGGCAGGCCTGCCAGAGGATGCAGGCGTGTTATATTTCTTCAGTGGTGAATACGTTATGGCATTATGGCTGTGTAAGTGACCCTGTGTCATAACGGAGAGGCTCCCTTCAGCTCAGAAGCCGAGAGAAGTGCTCCTCTGGTGTCGTGCAGACCTGGCTCGAGTGCTGTTTGCTTTTCTGCTCACTCAGGAGAAGGTGGACAAACATGGCTTCAACACTGATACTATCTGCTGCAAAGCTGTTGGTTAAATCGTACAATATAGTAATCCAGTATGGACACTTAAATATTTGTGAAAACGTTCTGCTAAATGTTATTAATGAGGTTAACATAGGTTAACAGGATACTTATAAGCAATGTTCTGAAAATTACATAAAGTAGAAATAGAAAGAAATGTAACTCTAGGTAGCTGCCTTGTTTTTTTTTTTTCACTTGACAAACCCTGTGACATTTATCAGATTGAAAGAAAAAAAAATAACATGTCCTGATAGTCTGTTTTATTCACTTGCAAACAGGAGGCCAAACTTGAAAAATACCAGAGCTGAGATAAACACAGCACTTTAAATGTCAGGGAGATAATTATGAGCCACTTTAGCATGTTTGATAGTTTTATGGCCTCTCCATAATGTGCCACCCAGGTCCATAGATTTTCTGCTAAGGAGACTGACGTCGTTGGGAGACACCTGATCTGGCTGGACTGTCCTTCATCACCATCTCTCAGCCATATGCTTTATGGCAAACAGTAAAACATTTTAGTACTAAATAAATTGAGATCATATCGAAATGCTGCTAGCATATATGTGAGGGAAGACCTAAAGTTATCCTTTAGCATCAGCAAGCCCATAGTTTATCATAATGCGAGGAGATGTCTGGGGCTGGTACACCTCATTGGCTTTTCTTGCTTAGTTAGATGGTGAAGGTCAGAGTTCCTTAGGCTTTTATGGCTGTTTAATTTTGGAGAATTATCATGTGAGGATGGATGCTGATTTACAGCCTGGTGAGAAGTGGCTGTCAGACTGGCTGAGTTTAAGGGCAGCTGGGCTATGGTGCAGGTTCCCTGTCTGACCCGCTGTAAGACTGCATGTTCTGCTGGGTCCCTGTCTGACCCGCTGTAAGACTGCATGTTCTGCTGGGTCCCTGTCTGACCCGCTGTAAGACTGCATGTTCTGCTGGGTCCCTGTCTGACCCGCTGTAAGACTGCATGTTCTGCTGGGTCCCTGTCTGACTCGCTGTAAGACTGCATGTTCTGCTGGGTCCCTGTCTGACCCGCTGTAAGACTGCATGTTCTGCTGGGTCCCTGTCTGACCCGCTGTAAGACTGCATGTTCTGCTGGGTCCCTGTCTGACCCGCTGTAAGACTGCATGTTCTGCTGGGTCCCTGTCTGACCCGCTGTAAGACTGCATGTTCTGCTGGGTCCCTGTCTGACCCGCTGTAAGACTGCATGTTCTGCTGGGTCCCTGTCTGACCCGCTGTAAGACTGCATGTTCTGCTGGGTCCCTGTCTGACCCGCTGTAAGACTGCATGTTCTGCTGGGCCCCTGTCTGACTCGCTGTAAGACTGCATGTTCTGCTGGGTCCCTGTCTGACCCGCTGTAAGACTGCATGTTCTGCTGGGTCCCTGTCTGACTCGCTGTAAGACTGCATGTTCTGCTGGGTCCCTGTCTGACCCGCTGTAAGACTGCATGTTCTGCTGGGTCCCTGTCTGACCCGCTGTAAGACTGCATGTTCTGCTGGGTCCCTGTCTGACCCGCTGTAAGACTGCATGTTCTGCTGGGTCCCTGTCTGACCCGCTGTAAGACTGCATGTTCTGCTGGGTCCCTGTCTGACCCGCTGTAAGACTGCATGTTCTGCTGGGTCCCTGTCTGACCCGCTGTAAGACTGCATGTTCTGCTGGGTCCCTGTCTGACCCGCTGTAAGACTGCATGTTCTGCTGGGTCCCTGTCTGACCCGCTGTAAGACTGCATGTTCTGCTGGGTCCCTGTCTGACCCGCTGTAAGACTGCATGTTCTGCTGGGTCCCTGTCTGACCCGCTGTAAGACTGCATGTTCTGCTGGGTCCCTGTCTGACCCGCTGTAAGACTGCATGTTCTGCTGGGTCCCTGTCTGACCCGCTGTAAGACTGCATGTTCTGCTGGGTCCCTGTCTGACCCGCTGTAAGACTGCATGTTCTGCTGGGTCCCTGTCTGACTCGCTGTAAGACTGCATGTTCTGCTGGGTCCCTGTCTGACCCGCTGTAAGACTGCATGTTCTGCTGGGTCCCTGTCTGACTCGCTGTAAGACTGCATGTTCTGCTGGGTCCCTGTCTGACCCGCTGTAAGACTGCATGTTCTGCTGGGTCCCTGTCTGACCCGCTGTAAGACTGCATGTTCTGCTGGGTCCCTGTCTGACCCGCTGTAAGACTGCATGTTCTGCTGGGTCCCTGTCTGACCCGCTGTAAGACTGCATGTTCTGCTGGGTCCCTGTCTGACCCGCTGTAAGACTGCATGTTCTGCTGGGTCCCTGTCTGACTCGCTGTAAGACTGCATGTTCTGCTGGGTCCCTGTCTGACCCGCTGTAAGACTGCATGTTCTGCTGGGTCCCTGTCTGACTCGCTGTAAGACTGCATGTTCTGCTGGGTCCCTGTCTGACCCGCTGTAAGACTGCATGTTCTGCTGGGTCCCTGTCTGACTCGCTGTAAGACTGCATGTTCTGCTGGGTCCCTGTCTGACCCGCTGTAAGACTGCATGTTCTGCTGGGTCCCTGTCTGACCCGCTGTAAGACTGCATGTTCTGCTGGGTCCCTGTCTGACCCGCTGTAAGACTGCATGTTCTGCTGGGTCCCTGTCTGACCCGCTGTAAGACTGCATGTTCTGCTGGGTCCCTGTCTGACCCGCTGTAAGACTGCATGTTCTGCTGGGTCCCTGTCTGACCCGCTGTAAGACTGCATGTTCTGCTGGGTCCCTGTCTGACCCGCTGTAAGACTGCATGTTCTGCTGGGTCCCTGTCTGACTCGCTGTAAGACTGTGTTTGCTGCTGATAGCTGCTGTTAGGGCATTAACTGGTTTACCTGTAAAATTCTTCACTTTTCTTACAGTCAAATGAGTGAAAACATCGGATCAGAATTTTTCTACAAACACACTTCCCCTTCACCAGCGTGTCATCAATGCCAAGTCTCTCACATCAAAGTGAAATTTAAATCTTTCGTCAGTAAAAGTTGTGAGGACGATTTGTAGAAAATGCCTATGTAACATTCAATATCTATTTATTAATTAGTATTTTGCTGACTGAGGTGGATTTTCCACCCTGGATTGTGGTCCTGGAAGCTCCCAGTAGCGAGGCATTAGTTATGTCGCCAGCTATGTCCAGTCTGCCGAGTGCAATAGACACAAGGAGGAATCAATCTGTAGTTTGTGTGATTTATTTATTCTCGAGGGGATTCCATGATATATCAACACTCTTGCACTACCATAATGTCTGCAAAAATGCAACATATTCAATTAAAAGGTCCAGTGTGAACGAAACAAACAATTTACAGGGATGCAGGCCAAATAGAACAAAATTTAAGAAAACATGATTTAATTATGGAAATGTTGAACTGATGATGGGCAAGGAAAACCCTTTTTATTAGCCTCCCACAGAACTCTCTCTTGTCGGCATAATCAACACAATCTGCATAATTTACATTAGTTACTTAAAAATGCTATGCTCAGTTTGAGCGAAAAAGTAAAGAAGTTTGTTTTTTCATGTTTGTGCCTATTAGCCACAAATTAATTAATCCTCTCTCCCAGAACTGAACTGAGCCACAAGCTATATTAATACATAACAGTTTTCCCAGTATGGAAATGAAGTACATGGGAAAGTGCTATTATTTTCACAAACATCTCCATATTTATGGCACTCACAGCTAAACAGCAGTGCTAGCGGATGTAGGCTATTCCTTGACCCAAATAGTGATTTTTCCCCCTAAATTATTTATTCATGGGGAAAGGTGTGGTTTCCGACGAAGCAAAGACCTCAAAGAGCTCAAAAGCTTGCGCTTGCGTGCTCACTCTCCCGGCACGTACACAGACTGCACACAGAAGCCCGCACCCATGCCGCTTAGCCACTAGAGGGCGCAGCAATCTTCAGAGAACGGACACTGCCTGCATCTACGAAATGAGTTCAACTCCCGCTCTGACCATGACTGGAAATATTCGATCACAAATTACTACAGAAAGTTCTGATGCCTCTTTGGCATATTTGACATATTAAACTAACTGAACCTGTATGTGTGCAATGGGGTAGGTGACGCTCGGTTATATGTTCTCCACAGTGATTCTCTCTCTCTCTCTCTCTCTCTCTCTCTCTCTCTCTCTTTCACGCATCTTCATTTTACTTCTCTCCATCCATCATGATGTCCTAAAATACTTCATCGCTTTCTTTGGGGATTGTTTGTTTTGTTGTTTGTCAACATGACGGAAGAGATGTGCTTTTCTAAAGCCCTATGTTAAAGAGGCACCCTGAAGAAGAATATACACAAGGTTTCCATGGAGCCCATTCATGTGCAAATGTCTTCATTTAAATATTTTTAAGAGGATCAGTTCAGATTACGCCAAAGTTTGACAGAGATAATTCGATGGCTTGTGTAACGGCTTTGTTCACCAGGACGATCATTTATTGCACGTCAACCTACCTCAACAGCCCACATATTTAATTAAGTTTACTTTGAGAAATGGGGACATATGTGTGGCTCCAGAATTATGTCTACTTTGAGAATGAAAGCAACATTGGCAGCACTTTCCAAATTAGCTCGCACTTCTAATCTGACTCAGTTTGTACTTAATTCTTTAGTTTTAGTTTAAAGGCAAAAGTGGATTAAAAATCCCACTTTTAGCATATATGGATCATAAAGCAGGATTGTTTTAGGTGCATGAGAGGGTATTGCTAGTGTACTTGTGGCCAAAAACACCCCCAAAACAAACAAACACAAAAACAAAAAGCCTCACCACTATACACCCAATAAGACTGTAGTTAACTGCTAAATATCTTCATAATAATGTACGAATATTGACCTCTAAACAGTTGCAGGTTTAACACAAAGCCATAGCTCTAGTCGCCACTCGCTCTCCAGCTTGCATTATGTATAAACGTACCATGGAGACCCCCTAGTATTTGGGACAAGTAAGAAAGCGCTTAAATATTTATGCCTAAGCCTCTTGAGGCCTGCTATTAGTCCTGAGATGTTTTACTTTCGGGGACTGTCACAGTGCTCTAATGGCCATTAACTACAGGGGTGACAGAGACCTCTAGGTCAAACATTTTGAAGTGACAAAAGGCTGCGATAGAATCACTTGCTGAGCCCCAAATTACTTCTGTGTCATTGCTGGACAATATTTCCTCCAGAAGCATCCCTCCCTCCGTTAACGCCATGACCCTTTCCACTGCATATGGAAATGATTGTTTGTATATGGCACCAGGGGATGGAGACGGCAGGATCTTTGGGATAAAGCTGGTGCCAGCACAGCCAGCACAGCCGTCCCCTGGTTTTGTTGTGCTTTGTGAGAAACGTTGATCAAAACAGGTTGAGCATGAAGACGGGGAGCTGGGAATGAACATGTTGGGGTGGAGCACTGAAGATGGGGAGTCCAAACATACAAGACCCCACGGAGAACAGCACACAACGCGCGCAGGAAGTGGAGAACAGCACACAACGCGCGCAGGAAGCGGAGAACAGCACACAACGCGCGCAGGAAGCGGAGAACAGCACACAACGCGCACAGGAAGCGGAGAACAGCACACAACGCGCACAGGAAGCGGAGAACAGCACACAACACACTCTAAATGGAGAACACCACACAACATGCACTATTACAGGGGCAGTTATTTATCTTTTTATAAAATGAAACTCGATGATTTTATGTCAAAAAAATTATATATATATATATATATAATGCAATTCCTGTGTCAATAATGTTAACAAAACATAATATATTTTATTGTTTAGAAATTAGAAATGAAATTGGTATTAATATCCTGCACTGTAAAGAAGAGGTCAGAAAATCAAAACAAGGCCCTATTTTGTGTCACACTGTTACTGTGACACGTAACATCATTTCCCCTTAGGAGTTCCAACAGACATGGAAATCCTAGAGGATCCATCTTCATAACACGGATCCCAACCTTAACTGGAAAGTTTAACGGCAGCCGTTTTGGGGGGTGGGGGGGTAACGTGTGAAGGGGACAGGCACAATTGGATGGACGGCAAACCGCCTCCAGAAAGGGACTCGAGCACAGAAGAGGCAGCGAGGCTCCAAATCCCCCTCTCAAGCCTAAGTGGGTGGTCCTTTCTCTGCGGGGAGCGGGGCAGTCGCCAGGCATTTGGGAGGGAGGGCGGCGAAGGGCCGAGCTGCAGGACCGTGGCTCACCAGTGCAGCCCATACAGCCACAGAATGATATTCACGCTACACTGGGTTTATTTAGAGCCCGAGAGCTGGCACTGGCCGATCAAATGACAGCCAGAGTTTGAGCCCCCCTGAGGATTAAAATGATTCAAGAGAGAAAGGGAGAATGACTTGAGAAAGGGAGCGATTCAGGAGAAAAGCCTGTTTTCAGGGATTTAGCCCAAACATGAACTAAAAGTACAACAGCAGGCTGCCGTATAATAACCTGAGACGAGTGTGGGATGAAATATCCAAATCTGGAGAAGAAGCTGGATCGCACTGTGCTCAGTAACCATTTAGATCATATAAATCTAATGACACAACGGCAGGAAGCATTCACACTCTACCATCTGCTGCAAGGCAGCAGTGCGTTCGCTAAAATATTCTCCTCCCGCTTCTGCCTCTGCGAGGCCATGAGAACAGTGTAACATGCTTGAGCAACCCAGTGTAATGCTGATTTACTACATACTGTCACACGCATCACACCTTGCCATGTCAAATAAAAGTCCGCCAGAAGGATCGGGCAGCTGACAGGCAGGTGGGTGCTTTGGTAGATCCGGACTACTCTCTGGAGGACAAGGGAGAGCGGCGAGGAGAAGAGAGAGCGAACACTCGTCGACGCCGAAGCTCAAACAATAAGAGAGTCGTTAGAAATTTAGGAGGAAAATAATTTTCTTTGAGCCTTTGAGAAAGGCTCGCGTGAGATCCAGAATTCGTGTTCCATACATTTGGGTCATAAATGAATGACGAAGTGTCATCTTTTGTGTTGAAATTAATTGAAATTAACACAACACTGAAATAAATGTTTATTTTAATGGTTAGAAAGGAACATGGAGGGTTTTTTATTTATGGATACATGTTAGTTATGTGTTTTTTTCCCCATTCTATCTTAAGTATAATCCAAAATCTGCAGAATGTAGGAAGCAGGCTACCAAACGACACCTTTTTATCTAGAGACAAAATCCCAAGAACCCTCCAAAATGCTACAGCATAAGAATGACAAATAACAGGGTGTTAGCGCCTAGCAGCAAAGCACATTAGGACTGTTTAAGTTGGCCCCTACAAAGTCACACATTTCAATTATTTCAAAGCAGTCTCCAATTAAAAGCTGCAAACATGCCTTTTGAATGCAAACTAACACAATTAAAAGTGTTTCAGGAGTGTATTAGAGGAATCAGTTCTGAATTAGTCCACTGAATACACAAGCTCCCCCCCGGTTTCATCTCCCACTCCTTTCAGCCGAGCCGAGGAGAGAGGGAGAGGGCCCTTTTTGAAGTCGCAACGGGTTTTCTTTCTCTCTCTCTTTCCCTCTTTCTCTCCCTCTCTCCCTCAGAGGAAAAGAAGATTGAGTCAGCCTAATCTGCTACTTGTACATTTGAATGTGTATTGAGGGCAGATGATCCTGGTTGCCTGATAATGGCCCAGGTGCAGAGACAGTGGCCGTGGCTAACTTCTTCTCAGCAGGGGCCGTATATCATGGCGAGGCAGGCCACCCTTTGAAGATGCATGCCTGCTTTCAGGGACTGATTTGTGGCCAAGGAGGCCGGGGCTTTACAGCCGTGGTGGAGCGGAGCAGGGCGGAGTGGCCCCCTCCACGCAAACGCTGGCGAGAACAGCTCGACTCTGCGCTGCGGGCTCAAGGGTCCTCCACTAAATCACACCAGCTGTCCCGACGAGCGGGACTTTCAAACCTCGATAAGCAAACGGAGTGCTGCAGTAGGGAGCTTCAGGGAAACATCACTGGTGCGGCAGCTGTGTGCTGGAAAGCATTTTTTTTCTGACGGCATGAGAGGTATTATTTCATTATTTCGAGCACTGAAGTATTTTCAAGTATTTCCTGAACGTTCGAGCACCCTGGTTTCAACAAAAACTGAAGTCTTACATTTATACCTAAATGTCTCGCTCCCTCCTTTCCAGAGTGCCACACAATCAGTGAGAGAACCGCTGCCAGTGTTTGCATTGAAGAGGGTCAGGAGAGGCAGCTCTGTTTGACTTGTTCTTTGACCTGTGCGACAAGACAACAGCCAACGTCGCCTCTCTCTCATGTTGCCCCTCTGCAGTGCCACCTAATGAAGTCAAAGAAAAGAAATTAGCCGAGCGTTACGTGGGCCCCATTGACGGTGTCATTAAGGTGGCCCGGCGCGGGGTTACCCGCGCTAACTTGCAGGGGCCTGCATTCCTGTGTTTGTTATTGGGATGGTTATTTACACTGGTGGACAGAGGAGCTGGCTGCCTGGTAGCGGGGCGGAAGGAGGGGACCCAGCAGTGGCTTCCTCCCCCGGCTGGATGACAATTAGCAGCAGGGAGTAGCTTGGACAGCCATTCAGGTCCGTCCGAGTGTGGGAGAGGGAGAGCAGTTTTACTGCCAGTAAGTTATAGCTGTCCGCTTTTCACAGCTCTTCACGCGCACGCTAAGGGCTCTGTGTGAAAGCCACCCCTTCAGAACACTGGGCACCTGCAAGCGAGATGCTGCCATTTACACTGATTAAGCACTACCGTTCCCTGCCGGTGTCCAGCGATTCGGTGAGTCTGAGAAAGCCATGTGTCATAAGAGCAGCAGAATGTCTGCCAGTGATGAGGGTAACTATCGTAAGGGCAGCATCTCTGAAGAATGGAAGGGTCGGCCAGGTAATGTGTGGAGTTAACCAGGAGCTGTAGGTCACGTCAGGCCCCAGGCCTCATCTGCATTGGAGCAGCTGCTGAAGACTTTGTTTGGGTAAAGAAATCTAAACGAAGGGAGTTAACAGGTTTGACCTGTTGGCCCGCCAGTCAATTAGCTAAGCAGGATTAGACTACATGGCCACTGCATGTTTTCAGTCCAAATCAACAGCAGTAAGTCATAAGCAGTAAGTCATAATGTAAGTCATTTTTAAGTTATTAATAATCTTTTTGAAGCTGACGACTATATTAAGAGTAAAGTGCTGATAGAGACTGAGAATTTTTCCTTTTAATGGTTTATTTAAAATGTAAGCTTTTTATTACTTTCTATTTCATCATTTTATGCATTTGTTAATTAACTAAAAATGACCTATATTCATTGCCATGATCAGAGTATGAAAATGCTCCTCTGAGAACTTCGGAACATTTGGGACTGTGCGTCATGTGTGAGAGTTGGCTCGAGGAACGCAATCGTTTCTTGTCTTGTTTATTTACTGCCTCATTAGCATCCACAAGCATAAACACGTTCAGACACTAACTAACAAACAGCCCCCTGAGTATTATGGTTGCAGCGGAAAGTTCTGATGAACTGCATTCATACTTATTAAATCTGTGTCTAGGTGGCCTACTCAATTGAATTATAATTATTTGTTATTTTATTCTAGTTTTATTTAGTATTTTTTGAAAACATTTGTGCATTTTTAAACCAAAACAAACAGAAAACTAACAGATAATTGTTATATATTTTGTGTTGTACAGTGCATAAATCAAACTACTAATGATTTAGGGTCCAAGCAATCAGGACTGAACAAAATAACAAGCCAATTAATAAAATGAAAACTGAATTATTTAATCTTATTGTCCTTCCCTAAAGTGTGATAGGAGCTGCAAACAAACGCACAACATGGCAAACTCTCTCACAACTGATCCCTGTATGACATAAAACTTTGTAGAACACTTTCATGTTGCTGGCTATTTCCAGGCAGAATGCCACCAGCATTGCCTGCACTACACAGGTCACTGATCTGAGAACAGCCTCTGACATTCTCCCACTCAGAATTAATTACCTGCTTCACAAGCAAAGCCGAACTGTGGTGTGGATCTCCTTAGAAGTCTGGTGGGTTCCTCCCCCCAAACTGCCCCATAGACTTTCAGATGGTTTCAGTGCATAGCTCTTTTCTGTAGAGGATAATCTCGCTAGGGACCTTGGCACAGGCGCAAACCCACGCTGCACTGGCTGCCTGCATTAGCAGACAGCTCCAAACAGTCATGGGGGAGGCTGGTGACGTAACATAAATTAGACCACCAGGGACCAGGGAGAGCTTGCTCTGAAGGAGGGCAATATTATGGATAAATGCGGAAAGTCTGTTTCCGGCGAGTTAGCGAGAGAAAGCAGGGGAGGACCGGTGACTGGCAGCACTGAAATGCTGGATGTGGACTCGGTGATAACTGCTCTCAAGTTCAGGTGTACTTTGTGTCGCACTGCCCCAAATAAATTTTCCTCAAGTACACACTCAAAGTCAGACATCTAATTAGCATGATTTGAAAAGACAATGACAATTTTAATGCATCTTCCCCGTACTATGAATAAACAGCTGATCCTTCGTCTCCTGTCATATTAATAAATCTGATACGCTGTTTAATATCAGTATTCAATATTCCCATTACTTCAACTACGTATAAGTTAACTGCTAACGGTAAAAGGTGTAACTCCGCAAGCAGTGAACGGATGCGATCCATCGTCAGGTGCCAACGAAAGCCGGGCCTAACGGCTTCCTGTTTGTCATGTTGTCGTTTGTTAATGGCCAGACCTGACCGTGGATGAAGACTGCAGGACTGGCCAGGGCTCGAGAAGGAGAACACTTCAAGTGTGATTAAGTGCGGATGAACACAGGGAGACCCAGTGGCTGCTAATTAACCCTACATTGTGCATGGTCAACAAAGGCACAAAAGAACAAAGTGGAATTCGAATGCAAGAGATTACCGAAATAACAAAAGACCAAGTAGTAGATCGTGCTCCCGATGGGGAATTTTCACACCGATCGCGACAACATGGGATTAGATCAAAGACTGATGAAGTTACATTAGCGGGACAATGGAGCCTTGTTATTCAACAAGAGGCATCCATCTGCACGTCACTAAGGCTCATTACAGACAACTGTCAGTTTCCTCAGGATTTAAATACAGTGCTGTGAATTTCAAGTCTACAAAGATATTTCCTGAAGGTTGATGGATGTTTCTCAGAAGCATTGTTTGGGCCATGATAATCCTTTACCACAATTCTCCTCTGTTGTGAGGTGACAGAAAGGGACATCTTCTTTTAAAATGAACACAGAAAGAGGACTGGCTTCACTCGCTCTATTTATCAGCTTTAGCGGTCGGCGTCTTCTTCTTCTCTTAACACCAACCAACTCCTAACTCCTACTCTCACTGGGTCACTGGTAGTGCACCAATGGTGCTCTGGCCCTCCACCTTTGACAGGGGAGGGAGGAGTATGCTCAGGGCCGGGGGAGGTAAGGTGTGGTTGTTAGGGTTAACACCTGTCTTCTCCCCAGGTGGAAGACTACTAGTTGATTCCCCTTTGTGACAGTGCTAATCATCTGCCTTTCCCTTGCCTGCTGGGTGTGGCTCTCAGTGATCTCTGCCTCTCCCTCACCTTTGCTGATCCCACAGCCTTTGAAGTATGGCAGAAAGTGTTAGTTTACGACACAGGAGATAAGATCTCAGAGAAAGGGCAATCAATTAGCTTGTTGTGGCACCTCTCCTAGGGGAAATAGCAGGGGTACGAAAAAAAACCCCGAAATCCACAGTTACTGTTCTAACATATATAACACCTCCGAGCGAAGATCCTTTAGCACCCAAGTACTGCCGTGCCAAATCTGCTAAGCGGCGTCTTTAAAGAGAGCCGTTTGTGTTTTTACTGAATGAGCTCACGAGGGGAGAAAGGGTGAGGAGACACCGAGTGTAGCTCCATTCGGTGCGCTCACTTGAAAAATATTGCTCCAGTGTAATTTCAAAGTACTTGGCAAACATGCACACCACAACGCTGGAGTTTACTCTGAGTGACGCATTTACTCAAGGAGCCAGGACAATGTGGAGCTTTTAATCTCCCAGGCAACTACTGCATATTCACAAACCACATGGCTCCTGCATGTGGTTTTGCCACAATCCCACCGCTCAACTCTGATATGGTCAAAACTTCAACTTTTAGCTAACCTTATCTACTTTTAGATTACATGAAGGTATGTTTCAGATGTGATTTACAGGTCAAACAACCAAAATGGCAAGTCAGACCTCTAAAAAGACACGTAACCTTGCTTAACTTAACAGTGTCTGATGCTATCTACAAGTCAGCACTTTCTCAGCACTTTGTACAGACGCGTTGAGTTTCATACGGCAATAGTCTGGACGGTGGCCAACCCCTATAGTCCTCCAAGACAAATAACACAGTGTGCAAACCTCAGGTTAATACTCTGCTTTTATGCCCTGTACACATTCATTCTCCAGTATGTGTCAAAACTCCATGAGCAAAATCTAACACCGTGGGCTGGGGGCCAGAAACAGCTTGAGCCTTATGAAATATGATGTAGAGAAAAAGTAGTTTGGGGGTGGGGGGGGGGTGAGTCTGGCTCGTGACTGGTGACGCTGGGTACTGTGAGTGCGCTCCAGCTGACATAGCTGGAGTCTGCGGCCTGATGAATGGGGGGAGACACAGTTGATGGTTGGCTCTGTCTGAACCTGCAGAGAGGCAGGGAGGCTATAGGGTGCAGCATGTCTCTGCAGGGCAAGGCAGGCTCGCCTCATGCTTAGAAGCTCTTGCACGTGTTATGACAAGTGTTAATTTATGGGATTTAAAAAAAAAATTTATTATGGTACATGGCATCAACAGTCAAAACACACGGCTGAATTCACAGTGCCGAGCTGCTATGCACTGCGCAGGAGTTTTAAAACAAGCGTGTCAAACGAGAGCATGAAGTGAGAAGCTAATATGCTTTTAAGCACCCTCAACGCACAAATGTGATGAATTAGGTGTGAAGAGGTGAACTCAAACAAATGTGCTTTTGAGGCTGCGGTGCAGGTGACCTTGGGAACCGGTGAGACGGGGCAGCACTTCTGCAGTGAGCTCGGCTGAGAGCAAAGACCTTTAAAACTAAGATCCTCTCTAATTGTCCCTGTTATCACCTTCCTTGGATAATACACACCCTTTTCTTGAATAACAATTAGTCCCTTTTCTCTGCTCCTGCTATGCTGAGTTACCTTCATTAGCACTAGGAGGGAGTTTAAGAAATGGATCGTGAGTAAGAGACCAGGCGTAACCAGCCAACACACACCTTTCAACAGTAAACTGCAGTTATTAGCTAAGAAAACTACCACAGATGAAGAAGAAATTACAGGATTACTGATTCAACAAAGTTATATGATCTAAAAAGGCATATGGTCAGGTAGTTTTATATATCTGCATGTGTCATATGCTTCACATTTTTGGATAATAAGGAAAACATGTCAAGTGTGTTTTCCAATGAAATAAAACAAGCCTCAGATTCTGTCCCATATTCATGAAAGTTGCCCCACATTCATCAGATAGCCACTCAGAGAAATATGGCATACGCCTCCCGCTGACGTCATTAGTTTCACAGTCACTGCCCAGCAGTGTGAATCAGATGTTGACATTCTAATTTCATGCACACTTGGGTGTTTGGCCCGCTCGGCCTCCCTCTTCACCACAGGCCACTGGTGCTCTGGCTGACCACTACTGTCCACAACACCTGCATCTGTCAACCACAGATGTTTACTGGACCTCCACTGGGGACGTTAACATACTATATACATGCAAAAAAATGTGTGGTAACTCACACATGCTCATCTTCAAAATAGAAACGGAGTGAAAGGAAAATTAAACAGACACATTTGAGTCATTTCAGACATTTGAAATCCTGTAGACTTGAAACCCTGAGAAAGATCAGGCATTGTTTAATTGTTAACGTCCACCTAGCAGTCAAAGGAATGACAACGTGAATATTTTATTTAATGTTTAGTTGTGAAAGGGCCACACAGAGACTGAGCTGTTAACCAGGATTAGCTGGGAATCACTCATTAGCTCAGTCACTTAAGTGATTGCCAGCTGGCAGTATTCATGCTTTCTAGTTTGTAGTTGTTCTGGTAAAACCAATAGGCCACTGGATTACAAAAAGAAAAATACTAATGTTTTATTAAAAGCCATAGGTTGCTGCATTATGGAAATAAAAATAGCCACCAGCGAAGCATAAACACATCAAAACTTGTCTACCTTCTGCAAGCAGTTTGTCACATTTGCAGAGTAAACTTGGTGCAACTTTTGCTTACCATAGATTAATTTTTATCACTTTTACAAACACGGTGTTGACAGCCAAATAATAGGAGAGGAAATCTTGAGAGTGTGTGCTGCATCTGAGCCTGGCCCCATTCTGTCACAGCACACCTTGCTCAGCCCCTGCCTGAGTACACTCCAACAAGGAAGCACTGGCACAACGGTGCTTCTCCACTCACAGTCGTGAAGTAACTGGCAACGTCTGTAAGATAGCTCCACACGCGACCTTTCAGAACTTAGCTTTCAATTTATGCTAACATAGTATCCAGAAAGAGTCAACTTAAAAAAAAAAATCCTGCATACAACGGATTCAGTGACACCAGACCATACATTCATGTGTGTATTACACTGTGTATAATTATACGACATGCATGTAGCATAGCAGCTGCCCTGAATGTACATTTTTGGAATGCCTTTACCCTACATATGACCTAAGCGTCAAAGTTCTACCTAGCATTTCCAATCAAACTGACTTACAGCTCATTAATAAATGTGTTATAAATAACCAGCCACCAGTCCTTTCAGCTTTTTCCACTGGAGGTTAAGTTGACGTTTTGTACTAATGCCATAGACGGCATGCATTAAGGGAATCATAAATTATGCATGCTAATTACCTTGGGTTTCCACTTAATGAATTATTTTAATTAAACAACCACAATGTTGGTTTGAGTGGCATGCTCTATATTTTATCCCCTGACCAAGATGACCTTCTCCATAGTAGGAGTGGATCTCGAACATGTAATGGAGGGGAGGGAGGGACACACAACAGTTTTGCCTTTGATTAGACAACGCAGTTCATGTCTGTGCTAATGAATAGGGGGAAGGACCAGCAGAGGGAAAGATACCACGCCTAGTTTCATTAACGCTAGAGCCACAGCAAAATAGTACCAGACCAGCAGTAGGCCCTGAGATACTGAAAATACAAGGGTAATAGTTTTTGCTCTTGTTTTTCATCCCAGCTGTTTTCAACGTGCATAATACCATCATGAGTAAGCTGAGCATACCGGAATACCTGGAAAGGTATGGAAGCACAGTGCACTCTGTGTCGCCACTCCTATGTTGGCGTGCAGCCAGAGGCTTAGCTGTAAAAGACTTTAAGATGATGCACTTAGCAAACAAACAAATACACAAACAAACAAGAGCTAGTTTATATGGCCCACTAAAGGTTAAACGAACTACCTCCTAAAAAAAAATAAAAAATCAAGCAGTATTTAGGAGTATCTTTACAGAAGTAATTTCACATGGGCTTCCAAAATATGATATGACCAAACGGTTTTCAAAATAGCTAATAGGCAGTTTGTTTTGAATTATGTCTAGGTGAGTATTACACGTCAGATGGATTACTCCGACAAACCACCGACAAAGATTGCTTCATAAATGTAGATTTCAGAGAGCATATTGTCGATATTAGTCAGATGGGAAACTATACTGACATCTCCGTAGAGGTGAGTGTTATTCAGCAGTACTTCACATAGATTAAATGACTGGATAAAGTTTAAATATAAAAAGTCATTTAATCCTACACACCAGTCTGTAGGCTACTATAACGTAAAGTAAACAATCGTGCAACACACACCCCGACAAATAAAGGAAGGGGAAAAAAATCAGTGTTGTGCAAACAGAGTCTAAGGGGGAGGGGTTGGATTTAAATTCCAAAGGGGACTCAGAACTCGTTTCCTAGTACCCCAGTCAGCTATGTGTTTGTGAGAAATCAGTCTTTTTGTCTCTCTGAAAAAAGGCTAAATCTACATCGGTGGCCCAGTCTAAGTTTGCAATTCTTTGCACTTTCTATTCAGCTGAATGAGAGTGAATGAAGTGGCCAGAGACCCTTTATTTGATCAACTCAATTGCATAAAGTGACGGAATTCTAATGTATTTGCTTAATATCCCGGAGAAGGCTGTTGCTCTCTGTGTGGCGTCGCGAACAATACACCTGTTTCTTGCATTCCTTATGAATGGATCACCGTTAGTCTAAATCTGAAAAAGAAATAAATATGAACTATAAATGTAATCGGGCTATCTAAAATCAAATTAAATAAAGCGACAATCATGCGATGCAAAGTGTTAAGGCAATTTCGAATAAATACAAAGCATAAACAGTGAAACAGTAAACAGTTAGACTGGAGTTTTCAGCAGCTATCCACTGGTTAGACTGGTTACTACCCGTCTAGTTTTCTTAATACAGACGCTTATGTTATCTTCATAAATTGCACACTTATAGCATTTCTACAAATACAGTTCAATACCAAATTGCGTGTATATTTGCAAAAGGTGATATGGGGCTGTTCCGAGCGCTTCATTGTGAGGCTTTGGAGTGAGCGCCGCGGATGAATGAGTGGCTGTCTGCACTGTGGCTATGGGATAGTAACTCCATGCATCCTAATCAAGCGCTTACTTGATTCATTTATTTCTGCCCCTTAGATGTGGGTATTCCAAGAGGTTTGAGAGTTAACCCAGTGCGTGCCCAGATCGCTGCAATCTGAAAATGTAAATCGGCGCATAGTTTATCTGTTTTTGCTATAAATATTTGGTTATGATAACCAAAATAACTTGTGAGATAGCCCTAATTGATATGAAAATAAAGACAGTGCTAAACGTTAGAATGTAAGACAACAATAACAACAACAATAATAAACTACCCTTCTCGTTCTATTGTAAAAATGTGTTTGTGTAATTGTGAAGAAAAAAGGAAAATAAACAAAACGCACAAAAAAAGAAACACAGGAAACATTGGTGGTTTGCGTCATTTTAATGAAAAAATATTCTGATGACCAAGTTTTATAATTTAATGCAGACTTTTTGCACACTTTTTAAAAGCACGCATGCTTGCAGCAAACAACACAAAGTCTCGAAAAGGCATGCTTTATATCTGAACAAAAAAGTACAAATTTACGGCATTTAATACACATGGTCACCACGGCTTTAAATTAAATGCTTCACAAAACATCTCCTGTAAAATAGAGATCATCTAAACTAAAAAGTGCATTTTACACAATTTTATATCACTTATTTGCAATTATTAACATATTTACTTCGTCTTTTATTACTTTACCTGTAAATTTATTTTTCAAGTTTGATATCGTAGCATACATTGCAGATCAAGAGACCACGTATTTGGTATGCAGACAGAAAATATTTTTGTGGTTACTTTTGTTGTTGCTCTCAGTAGTATAATTTCGGGAAATAACGTGTAGGTTGATCAGGTTGTCTGCATAAACTGAACAGTTCAGAAAGATCTAAAGGTCTAAATAACTTTAGTATGCAAGGTTTTCCAATCAGTTGACTGAACTTCACACTGTAAAATCAAACATGTAGGTATGTTTTTACCAGTGACTTTGCTAGGACTCATTTTGTGACATTAAAACGAACAGAAGACCGTGCTTCGGACTTTTTGTTTTGTTTCGCCAGCAGCCGTCGAGGAGGCCTAAAAGAGCAAATACTGGTAATGTAGTGTAGGTTAAACCCCTCGGCTATGCTGTTCTTGAAAAACAATAACAACAATAAAATAGACCTATGCTCAGTCCGCATGAACAGACGAATACTATTTAAAGCAACACACAAAACTGGGAAACACGTACACATAAATTAACATCACTGCAACACATCGCTTCTTGCCTTGATTGTAGCGGTAATTTTGCGGCAAACGTTTTCAAGGGCTAGAATTAAAACTCGACTTTGGAGAAGGTGTTGACCCACAGGCCTAGTTCGCATAAAATTCCGACAACTTTGCCCATGTCAGTGCACAGCGACCGACTGCAGCGTGGACGGGTTTGTCAGAGTCTCGCTTGGGGCAGCAGGGCTGCTCTGACTGGTAGCTGTCTGCGGAGACGTAGGGCTCAACGACTGTGGAGAGTTCGACAGGAACGCAGGGATGTGGTGAGGCAGCGCCGAGAGGCCAGGCACCGATGCTGGGGTTGGTTTAATTGGCACTGGGATAGCCGGCAAGGTCTGTCCCCCATGGCAGAGAGACTTGATGGGCACGCCGTAGGCACTGTAATCACTGCTCGCCATTGAAATTGGGGCCGCGGTGTCGATCACACTGGTGCTGTACATATGCGGCCAGGCGTTGGTCAGCTGGTTGTGCAGAGGATAGCCAGCAGACATGGACTGCATGGTGGAGAACGCCAGTCCCCCGGGCACCTTGTACTCTCGGGCAATGATGTTCTCGATTGCAAAGGGATGCTTGAACGTGGACGGCTGTGACACTCCCAAATTGTAGCTGGACATCTGCGGGAGATGTGTGCTCGTCGCTGCTAGGGCGCTGAGCCGCAACTTGGCATGCTGCTGTAGATAGTGAGCAGCATCCGAGGGCTTGCTCGGTGCCAGCTGATCTGATGTCATCACCTTGAAACGTTTGCGGCGTCTAAGGAAACTTCCGTTTTCAAACATGTCGCCGCAGTTTGGATGAAGCGCCCAGAAACTCCCCTTGCCCGGCTGATCTGGGCGGCGAGGGATTTTGATAAAACAGTCATTAAAAGAGAGATTGTGCCGTAGAGAGTTTTGCCATCGCTGGGTGTTTTCTCGGTAATATGGAAAACGATCCATAATAAACTTATAAATTTCACTAAGTGGAAGCATCTTCTCTGGGCAACTTTGAATTGCCATCGCCGTGAGTGAGATATACGAATAGGGTGGTTTCTGGTCGCTATAGGTGTTTCTCCCCGGTCGAGGCATCCTTTTAAATTATCTACTGTACTTACTTAAAATGAAGGAATTCTGGTCTTAAAGTAAAAATGAATTTTCTAACCGCCGAAAGATCCTAAAATATTGATGGGTTGGAAAAGGAACAGTTACCGAATGTTGTCTGTCCAAGTTTCGACGCGTTGAAAGTTGGAGGACGACGGTATACCATCCGTTGTTTGTGTGCGGGAACGCGGAGGTTTTGGCTGCCGAAGGTCCAGTAAGACGTCCTATAAGAACAAGTCTGCCTCTTGGAAGAGTTGTGATCTTTACTTAAGCAAGCTTCTTTCCGAGTCAGCTGAATGGACGAGATCCCCTGTCCTCTTCCTTCATAGGTGAGCTAAGCAGCTGCCTCCATGTCCTTCCTCTAACCATCTGATAGTTTTATGTGGTGACATGAGCAGAAAAGACCCCTGTAGAGGCGCATCATTAATGTGCCACTTCTTTGCTATCACATGACAATCGCCTTGGGAGGAGGGGCTGGGAGAAGGGCATAATCTGGTTTCATTTACACCTATTTACATGGACACCTTGGGCCAATAGAAATCATTTCCATTTGAAGACAGAGCAAAGGGGTGAAAAGGCTCGGCAACCGGAATTGAACTGCGATGGCACCCAGTAACAGTGTGTGAAGGTATGCGCTAACCTTTCTGTGTGCTTCGCAGGGAGCTTAGTCTACAATTCACACGTACAAATGGAGCTACTAAGCAATGGGATGTTTGACATGGAAATTGGCTGGCACTAGCTCTCAGTTTGCATTGTATTGTCACGGCTACTTTTTGTTGTTTTGCTGTCATGACATAGCTCGTATGACTTTTGCTTTGCTCTTTGTTATGGTCCTTGCGAGCAAAATGTGAATTGCGCCGCCAACGTAAACATGGGGATAACAAATTAAACGCTATCTTTACGTCGGGCTAACACCACAATACTGTGTATTTGCATTTGACTGTAATGTGCGCCGCGTTATCTAATGTAGCAGTGAAGCCGTTCAGAGTCGTTTATCCCCGTAAGTGCGTGATTTTTTTCAGTTGCATTTCCCACTGTGGGAAATACTGAAGAAAAATGCGACACAGCCTAATGTATTTGTCTACTGCTAAAACGTGTAAAACATATACAGTAAGTAGTTTATCTAATTAATGTGATCTAACAGAAATGACAATTGTGTGATATTTAAATGGACTAATCTCTTCATCGATATTAAAATATCAGGGAAGCTCATTATTTCTATTTTAAATGCGCAGCCACACGCGACAATATTAACCGAAGCACTTGAGAAACCTCTTCACATGGCAAATGAAAAGCCAGTATAAACATAAAGACAAAAATTTGCTTGGACTTCATAACACAAATATTAGTAAAGCACGAGAATAAACAATGATAAACACAAAAATAATGGCATCATATTCGCCAAACATATTTCCTGTAACATTATGAAGTATGGCCGTTGACAATGCATTCTAATTAAACATTTCGATACCTATTAAAAATAGTTTGAGATAGGCTAACTAAAATCTGTGCAACATGGTAGGCTACCATTTAAACTGCAGGATTAAATATGGTTCTTAAAGAAAATGCACAAACAGCTATACAAAACAAACAAAAACCCTCCTTGAAACGAAACTTCATGATGCCAGGCAGTCCTTTGTATTTATGTAAAACAAATTGAAAAGTACTTCAGAAATGCAAATAAAGGCTTTAGGGTGGCGTTGCGAAAACTGTATAAAATATCCATAAGTCAATTATATGAATGTGAAAACCAAATGGAAGCCTATTTTGAGCAATGCCCATTCAAGCTTTTTTCAAGGCTCACCAAGGGCTACCTTTCCGCTTGGTGGATTTGCAATACGATGGACCACACACGCGCTCACGGATTTGCTCATAATTTATGCAAATTTTCTTCCATAAATCCACAATGCGACCCTTCACCGCTATGACGGATTACGAATAGAATCAGGCATACAAGTGATTGGAAGCTATACACAGTGTTTATTCTGATGCATTTTAGCAATAGAGTAGTGCTAGCTGTTTGAGGTAGATCTCGGGAATATTTCTCGATTAAACAAGGGTTTGTGCAAAAGCAAAGAAAAGTAAAGTTTAAAAAAGCAACAACAAAAACCCAGGCGGTTAATATTTACAAAACAGGGTGAAAGTACCGAGGAAACCTTTATAGTTTCCTTGGTTGCCACACAATCACCGTCTCAGAAACACTTTCCAAGATAGGAAGTCAGCTCCACGCTGCGACTTTAGCACGGCGCTTTTATGTCGCGATTTTTTCCCCCTTCCTCATGAAGTACTTCTTTTAACTTGTCATTCCTCTGTTTGTGTATTGACAGAAAAGGGCCAAAGGATTCCGATTTTCCAGGCTTTTTTTCACAAGAAGATTTCCAAAAGAGTTCCGGCTGTCTCTGGGAAGCAACGTCGATCAAACTGAGGCTTTTGTGACAGAGCAAGTATTCTTCAATAAATCTGCAATGTTAATGTTGTGCCACGTTACCCTACTCTTCTTACCGCATTCCTTGTCTGATTCGAAAAGTATGATATTGTATGTTTGACGTGTGAGTGTACATGTGTATGCGCAAATTTACGTTAAAAAAAAATTACATGGATTTTAAAAAGGTACAGAAAGGCTTCAATGGACCTAAACATTTTTTTTTCCAAATTTTCAAAAGAACCAAGCGAACTCAAGGAGGTCATAGATCCTACGCTTGACAAAAGCAAACAATAATTAAATACACATTTAAAATATGATTCATTTAAAGCATTGCTGGCGATGAATGAATGATTCCAGTCCGCTCCCCAACTGATTCGGACACCGTCAAGCGGTTAAATTGAGCTGCAATGTTTTCACAGTTAATTATGTGCACAATGGCACAGTATTAATCTGTGATGAGAGACCACCCAACTCATCGCACATTTTTGAGGATAAAGTGTCCGGCAGCTGTCATGCAAATCAGCATTGTCCTTAACCTAACAGTTAACCAACTGAGACGAAAACGACCAGTTCGTATGCTATTTGCTCACTAAAGATTTGTTGCGGGTTTCCTTTCTATAGTTTATCAGCTATGGATATTCTTTGATGAAATGGCACCCTTGAAATGCCACCGCGATCGTGCATGGTTACACTGGACTCCCCCTCCCAGCGAACTTCTGAGCTGGAGCAGTAAAGTAGATCAACTGTATAATGTGTGCGTGAGTTTGGTCATTTGTACAAGCCGAACAAAGGTCGAGCGAAGCCAAATTGCGTTGCACTTGTGAACCGGGGCTCTAGTCTTAAGTATCTTTTACAGCGGGGGGACCGAGAACAATTTTGTGCGCGTCCAAAAAAGAGAGAAAAACAAAGGCACTTTCTGAGCCATCTCAAAGTAGAGTAGTGAGGCGTAACATTCCCAGGGCGATGGCGCACAAAAGCTAAGGTCACGGGGATGAAAAAGAGAATCAAACAGCCACTTTCACACGTCTGCCCTCAACTGCTGCTCTGGCATACAATGGGAAACAAATGTTGTTAAAAGAGGATCGATTCTATTCATTCTAATGTAGCGAATGATAGCAAAACAATATTGTCAAACTGCATCAGCGATGCTACCACCCATGCCCGAGAAGATCTGTGCGGACGACTGTACAGGACGTCCATAGAAGGTGCGGTCAAGAAATAAAACTCCGTTGCTTGAATACACTGAAAATAATCAGCAGACCGAGTAAATGGGGAAAAGACAGAACATGAAAGAAAGCGAACTCTAAGAAGAAAGAAAATGAAAGAAAAAAGTTCAGAATAATTTAGACTTACAGAATAATTGTCTAATTGTGTATCCTACCCCATTAAAACAAATAAACAAAAAAAAAATAGAATAATACATGTTACACAAATTTCTATTTGTTAACTCATTTTAAATGGTAATATATATATATATATATATATATATATATATATATATGTGTGTGTGTGTGTGTGTGTGTGTGTGTGTGTGTGTGTGTGTGTGTGCATATAAATATAACATATAAATGTTTTCAACAAGAGGAACGTTTCCTGGAGTCCAGATCGCGTGGTGACGGGGCATGGGCTATAAAACACAATGGCGCAGACCGAGAGTCAAGGGTTGGTCAAGCTATACGGCTCTTTTAAAGTGTTTAAATCTGTGGGTGTCAAAATCACTGTTGAACCGGGAGTCCCGCTGGGCTCTCTGTAAACTAAGTGTGTATTTCGCAGCATTATTAGCCTCCACTATCTGGAGGCAATGTGGGTTTACCAAAGAACTAATGAATAAACAAATTGCAATTGCTGCCGGTATAATTAACGTTGGTAATGCAAACATTTGTATACATATATAATTAAATTCTAAAATGGACAATTTTAGTTCCGTCATAATTTCACACCTGTGTAGAAAGTTTTACGATACTGGGGGTCTATATTTCCAGGAGGATACGTGGCGTGGTGAGCCTCTGCAACATTGCTGACGTTGACTAGGTTTGACTCACCTTACCTTTCTGAGCCCAGTGAGCCCAGCAAAAATGTTTAATTAAGTCTGTGGCGACTTCTTCTCCCTTGAGAAGGTTTACAGTGCAATTAAATGCCCGATGTGTGGAAAAATGTATGAAATGTATGAATATTCACGAGAATGTCAATTAATTAGCAGATAGGGGGCTCTCATTATGGTGCCCAGCCGTTTTATTTGGAGGCGTGTGTGTCTGTGTGTGTGTGTGTGTGGGGGGGGGGGGGGGGTTATGTCCTAGTAATGTTAAACACTAGCTATCTATTATCTTATGGTGTAGCGTTATTACACTTAAAACGATTTGTATTAAAGTTTAGTGTTAAAGTTAAATTTGAATGTAAAATAAAATACAACGAAAAATAGACTACATTAAAATGTATCAACGATTTTTCAAAAGCTCATTCAAGTGAAGGCAGCAGCTGGACTCAGAATGCCTTTGGTAATATTGTTATTGTATGGGACGCAGTCCATTTCCCACAAAGGTTACAAAGATAAATACGAGGGCTGGCCGTTATACTTAGTCCTATATTAGTATGCATGTAAAATTAATTAGCTCCTTCTCGGTGACATCAAAAGAAGTACCTGGGAGAACAGCGCCTCCAGGGCATGCTGAACATATGCTGGGATTATAGTTAATGGACTAATTACATGAATTAGACATTCATTATACAGCACATCAGGTGTAAAGTATGTCTCAATTGAGCATGGGTTGGGACGCTAAAGAATCAAGAGGGGGTTTACCAAAAGCCAGGTCAAGACTCATTTGTCTTGCCACGTAAAAAAAAAAAAAGTGCAAGTAGGCTACAGTATACAGAAAAGATTAGGGAATTGTAAAAGTGTTTTCTATGAAAATGTTGTATATTAAACTTATCAAACTTTTTGATAAAATGAAATAAACAGAGATCATTTTAGATTGACAGCGATGTATTAACTGGAATAATCCATTCCAAACCGTCGATTCGCAAGTAAACCATCATGAGCAGATTTACCTTTGTGAATTATTTAGCGCAGAAAGCTGCTGAATGTTAGTTACATCCATGCGATCTTGCAGCTAATCTCGGCATTGAGGTTTGCGCCATACATTTACAAGAGAAAGCAGCAGTTGCTTACTTTGGCCATCAGGTGGGGCAGGGACTGAGGGAAGAGTCTCCAGCAAAACTATTCACTAAATCCGAGTATTACTTCGGTGCACATTTTTATTGTTCAGTGTATTTCATTTTGACTTTGCATTCTGGTGAGAGCAGACAATTTAATCAGTTTAAGTAACTCTTTTTCTTCTTATTAAATCTGTTTTAAACTACTGTCAATGCCACTTTAGTCTTAAGGATGAAATAAATAAAAATACTAACTTCATTAATCTTCCACATATATGCTAATAATTATATATGATGGATTAATAAGACTTCAGAAGATAAAATGCACATCAAAAAAGGGAATTCAGTACCATGGAGAGTTCCACAACATATCTCCATGAAAAATTGTCTGTTCTAAATAATTCTGTTCATATTCTAATTTACTGCTGTCACAAATGGTTACCTCCACAGTGCATCAAGAAACAAGGTGACAGACAGACTGAGAGAAAGAGAGAGTGATGGAGAGAAAGATGCGCTGCAGGGATGGATGCCTTTTACTAAGTGCAGCAGGGATCTGTAGAGACATCTGGCTCTCTGCTATGCTGCACACACATAGCTACAGACTGCAGCTCAGCAGGCCAAAACTGAGCGACACCTGTCTATGAGTGCGAGTTGGGTAAGTGTATGCAAATCACTATGAGTGATCGCATGTAATGCAAGCGTGTGTGTGTGATGCGTTTGATATAAAAGGCACCTTTAGCACAGAATGTGAGGTCCCTCACATCTCCCCAGTTCACCGGTTCCATATGGAGAGAAACAGTGGGACTGATGAGTGCTCTACCTGAGGTCAGGGTTTGTGCTACCAAGTGTGACCAGGAACATAGGGACCTCCTTTCCACCACCCCTCCCCCTCACTTCAGCACATAATTCACTGCAGCTACAGAACCATGGCATGCTCTCCTTAGGTTTGGTGATGAATGGCACTGTCTTTAACTGACCCCCTACTGAAACAGAGCCATCCCTGCTCAGCTTCTTGACTGATAGCTGTATACTGCAAACTAGCTCCCAGGGTCCCGAAAGAGAGAAAGAGAGAAAGAGAGATAGATAGATAGATAGATAGATAGATAGATAGATAGATAGATAGAGAGAGAGAGAGAGAGAGAGAGAGAGAGAAAGAGAGAAAGAGAGAAAGAGAGATAGATAGATAGATAGATAGATAGATAGATAGATAGAGAGAGAGAGAGAGAGAGAGAGAGAGAGAGAGAGAGAGAGAGAGAGAGAGAGAGAGAGAGAGAGAGATGCCCTTTTATTCTGATCTAAGAGTAGCCTTCATAGCATAACCTTAACCATTATAACAGAAACAGCAAAGCAGGTCTCAGATCAGCACAAATGGACAACTTCAAGGCAGGTGGGCATGAATGGGGAGGGGTACTCAGATTGAATGGTTTAGATGAACAGTGACCACACCGTAGAGTGAGGATGCATGACCCTGATATGCTATGTCAGAGTCTGTATGAAGCTCCATACACAATGCTCCAGGTCTGATAGTCTAAACATTTCATATACCCTCATACCTGGAAAGAGACACAATGGTGAATGATTACGTGCGCTGATTAAAAAGACTAAAATCCATGAATCTTGGGCATGAAGTATTAAGAAGATATTCTTGTGAAAAATGAAACATGAAGCAGATAAAAGGAGACACTGAGTGAAATATGTATGAATTACTGTGTTTTTATCAGGATCGGGGTGGTTACTTTCACAGAGAATAAAATTATGACAGTGGGCTTTGAAATGGATAATAATAGATGTTATGCATAATAAGAGGGGGTGTAATGAAAGTTACTGATACTTATATCAGATAGTCACAGTGTTTTCATGTGAAGAGAACTCTACAACAAACGTGCACACTGTGACAAGTATACATACATGTGTGCACATATGCACACAAAACACACATTAACACACATGCACGCGCAGAGGGAGAGAGAAAATCCAGAGTCAGAATCCAGAATCAATACATCTAGTTCTATGGAGTTAAAGAGAATAAGTAACCAAGTTGTAATGCTCTCTACTTAACTGCTGACCACTGTCTTCTGTTGATCTTTGTTGGAGCTATATAGCCATACACTCAGACCATTTTCTGTTTTTTTCTTAATCATTTAAATTTTCTATATAAGTTTTAGCCAGTGAGGTAAAGGAACTTAACAATAGGAGAGCTATCCTATATTTACACAAGCACTATTTAGGGCTAGTTTAATATTATGTTACATCTTACAGCTCATGTCAGCATGCCGACTGGCTTCTCTAAAATAATCCAGCTAACTGAAGCCCATCTAACTGAACCAAACCCCTATGTAAAAGAACATAAACATGATTGTCCTTGTTCAATTTCACACACAGGTGACACATTACCTTTAGTTTCTGTGTGACTACAACCTTATAAAAATGTGCTTTCTTATTTCCAATCAATGCCACTTATATTATAATAATGCCGTATTTAGCATGGTACAAAGCCAGTTCCTAAGCATTTGGAAATATTTTTTTCAATTACAATTAGGAAGAATGGGCAGCTTCTATCAAACAAATACAAAACATGCTGGAAGCATCTTAAAGTAAATTTTTTTAAAAGCCCAATGGCACGTATTTACTGTAATTGGATAAGCACACAACTGTACACATGCAATAACGTTTCCCTTTAAATGGTCTCTTTTAAAATTAGGATTCCTTCACAACACAAGTGATCAAACAGTAGCGCTAATCAAAATAGAATAAAATACAATGAAAACTGAGCAAAGAAGACCTATTCAGCATTCAGATGGGTAGGTCTTCTAATGGCGTAGGAAAATGTTCATCTAAAATATTTTATTTTTAGTTTATTTTCATAAACCTTTGGCAAGCTTGAGTTTACTCATCCTAGAATTTCTCTGCATATTTCATACCATAATATCTTAAGCACTGACTCACAAGCCATTGTCAATGATCAATATTTTCATTTCATGTTGTCTTACTAGCACTTCCGACCACAAACACACAAGGCATGGCACTCTTCCTAATGGGACACCTCTCCTTTTGGGGGACTTTAGTAAATAGTATGGCCTCATCCGATGATGAACCCTTTTAATTTGATCAGGAGTGGCCATGAGGCATTGCCTCTTTAAGTCCTGTGTGTTTCACTGAGACCTTGATAATGAGCAGGAGGCACTTAGCCAACTGGGACCAGGCGAGGGAGGTTCACTCTGTCTTTCATCTCCTCTATCTGGGGATGAGTTGCTCTCCCAGGACACCAGTCATTCTGCTAAAGATCACAGCCTTGTGCCACACACCAGTACTTAAATTAGTGTTTACCACACAAATATACATCAACAGAAGATTTTCAGGAGAGCTGTGATAAACACCATAATAACCTGGTCTGATGGTTAGCATATTCCCTAGACCATGGGCCAAATCCAGTAACTTTTATGGATCTTATTTTTTGGTCAATTAGACTTATGTTATTGGAATTATTGTTGTTTCAAAGTGTAATGCATGCTTAATGGATACCACACTAACATCACCTAATCCACGTTAGACCGTCCGCTGGCGTCCCTGACCATCTGTGTCTATGTTTATGGGTGAGTATCTCTTTAAGCAGTTAGAGCCTGTCAGAGACATTCAAATACTTTAATTGGCTCTGATTTACATTGCTCTAAATTAACGCCACGGCCACTGTCGAGCACAAACAGGGGCCTCCCAGTAAATCATGAAGCCGTTAATAAGGCCACGCAAACAGTCAGCTGAGCTTGGCGAGGCTTTCCTGCGCTCCTCGGGAACTGACCAAGCCCATATGTCTCCTGCTGCAAGCTAATATCCATGACACGTTTGCGAGCACTAATTCATTTGTTTAATAAGGAGACTACCAAACCTGAGCTGCCCAGGGAGTGTGCTAGGAGGACGGCAGGAAGGTTTTATTAATCCATAACTAATCAAAGGCCAGGGGAAGCAGCCTCAAACAGGAATGTGTCACACTAGAATATTTGGCTCTGTGCTAAAGAATGCTAATAGTTAATGCAGTGCAATGGTGGCATCCTCATCTGCTTTAATTATTCTGGCAGGGGCTTCTAGTTACTTTTGCCTGACAATGAGTCCAGACACTGACACTGAAAAGCCTTTTAATGCATATGTAATGTTTAGGGGCAAAATCATATTGTTTTGAGAGATAATGCCTTATCAAGTGTTCTTCATTGGTTATGATCGCTAGCGAAAGCTGGTGAAGAGCAAAGAGAGAGAGAGAGAGAGAGACAGACGCAGTGGTAACAGCAGGGTGAAGGAGTTCTGCTTCAGTGTGAGAGGAATTTAAAAACAAAATTTAAATTCAATTAAAATTCAGAAACTTTTTTATCAGTGGAAGAATAGTCCTAGGCATGAGTTAAGCTTGGATTCTTTCTGTATGCAAGAGAAAATGAAGCTGTAAAACAGTACATAAACATATTTACTTTGGCAGGCTTTCATCACTACCTAAACAAAAGCACATTTATTTATTGATTTCTGACTAAACTTAAAGCATAATAATTAAACAGCAAGATAACCCACCCAGTGCATGTGAATACCAGTGAATCCCAGAGAGGGGCAGCCACACATTAAAGTCCTGACAGGGAAATCATAAGAAATCACACAGTCATATTTCAGCAGTACCACGTCTTTGTTTGCAACTAAATAAAACCTTATAATTTAATGCACCACACACTAGGTTCTGTCAAAATTCTGTCACTGGTCTTGATGGGGTTGTGTTATGGACCATTTAAACAGGAAACTGCTTTGCCCATAGACCACATAGATAGTTCTGCATATAGACCAAGATATTAACTGCTTTTCTCACCCTCTTAGTTCTACAGTGAGGTTCTTTAATACTGTGATAGAGCTTTAATAATAAGAGCAACAAAATAAAATGACACTGGACAACCACTTTAGAACAGGCAATCCTAAAGGTCAACACCTCTCCTATTTACGGTTTATGTGTATTACAATCACAAGTTATGGTTCAATGACTTTACTCTCCTTTAAATATAATCATGACATATGGCCTATTCCTCTAATGGCCACAAGAACAATGAAATGGTCGGCTAGGACTGTCCAAATTGCTTAGCATAACGGTAACGAGATGGCACAAATCTCTTTGCTTCAATGATTGGAAATTAATGTGACAATACTACTCACCATGCTATATCCAATTGGAATAAAACTTGAAAGGCATCACAAAGATACCATTAGTATTACAGAGAAAATATGTACACAAGTCATATAACTACTCAACTTCAAATAATAAATGGCATACATACTATCATGATCATTACAAGAATCCTAGCAAATGCATACCACAAAACACAGAAACAGGAACACAGAGAGGGAAAGAGAACATAAAGTCATTAATATTCAATCAATGGGCTAAGATAACTTTTACAAAAGTGCAGTTGCATCTGATCTCTGTAGAGCTGATGATTTTGTCATGTGGACTACATTGCTGAACCTTTCAGCTATCTCCATCGTTTAGCTTATTCACATGGCACTCCATACCACGCCACTACAGTAAACCTCATTATCAAGTCTACATCATACCATCAAAATATAAGTCTGAAAACAAACTGCTTTCATTTACATGGAATAAGCAATTTAGTGTGCCACTTTTCCAAAGTTGCTGTTCATTTAATCTGCAACGGGTATTACATTAGTAGATAACAGACTTTTGTTTGAGCACAGCAGCACACCTTTTGGATTTGGTGCCTAATCTGCTCATAAAAAAGTTCTAAATTTATATGTGAGGAAGTTATGCGAAGGAGGAGAGAAGTTAATAGCATTTGCACTGCAATATCCGCAGAAATGGTAGCGCCGCTATACAGCAGTGGAACGTGCTGCTGGGGTTATGAGCGAGAAACCACGGCACGCCGATCTGACAAATGTCAAGTACCACTGGATGGTAGAAAATACCCGCGTCTCTGGCTGACGTCTGCCCCGCTGTACCTCTAAGGGTCCAAGTCCCATAGTTAGGGAAATGTCCAATTCCCCCGTCTGAACAAAAGCCATTATGAGCCCAAATAATTGACTTTCGAAAACCTGTTTCCTTAGCAACAGGACAAGTCAGGAAAAAAAGGGAGAGTGAATATTTGTTGGGAGTAGTAGGAGGGACAGAAGCGGTCTGAGCTCACCTGGGGGTGTGTGTGTGTGTGTGCGTGTGTGTGCGTGTGTGTGTGCATGTGTGTGTGTGTGTGTATGTGTGTGTGTGTGTGTGTGTGTGTGTGTGTGTGTGCGTGTGTGTGTGCGTGCGTGTGTGTGTGTGGGGGGGGGGGGCTAGTGGAGGGTATTTATGAAGGTTATTATAGTAACTTGCCGGAACCCATGTTTCAAGAAGGAGCTTTACTTATTTTTCATGAAAACACAAACAAAAAAAACACGGGCAAATTAATTGACCAGTTTCATAAGCCAATCACAGGCTAAAAGTAAAACATCATTTTAATGTTAGTTAAATGGAGGGTTTGAAAAAAACCTGTCCACACAGTTTCACGACATGTTCCTGTTTGACAGAAGTGAGAGTCCTAGTGGTGTGTACAGTTCTTATAGCTTTTCCGATTGTATGTAAGTCATGTCAGATTGTAAGGACTTCACAATAACAATCACTATGTTCACAAGACAGCCTTTTATTATGCACTGATCATTTAGAAAATTGTTCTAATTGAAGCAATTAAACTTCTTATTAACCAAATGATGGCTATTTATGAAACGGAAAGTGTTGCTTTTTGAGGAGCACTGGAAATCAGCCAGCTACTGGAGCGATAAGTGTAGTGTGATGGGGCCTGGCTCTGTTAAATGGAGTGAGCGAGGCACTTTGGCTCAGCCTCACTGCTGTGTCAGGGGCTGCAGGGATCCTGAGTACAGACTGATGTGCAGCGGCATGCTAATGCAAGTATGGGCACAGACAAACATTGATTCAGCTCAACATCATGAAGCGCTGACTGCACTATTACAAATGAAATGAGGCTGAAGAGGTTTTTCAGCATTTGAGAGATGGAATGAGCAGTGCCACAGTCAAATCTAAATCTTTTAAAATACCAATAGAGTCAGAGATGACCTCAATGATTAGTCAGTAGACACTTCTGCAGGCAAAAAAGACTAGAATTAAAGTCAGGAATGATAAGTTATGACTTGATGGGACCTGTGATCTTATTAGTAACAAATGTTAAATTAAATATATGAAATGCACTATTCTAATAGGGAGAAACCTGAACATGTTACCACACAGGGAATAACTGAACCTTTTTGAACTTTTCATGATGTAAAGCATGAAATACACTGCCTGGCCAAAAAAAAAGGTCATCACCTGGATTTAACTAAGCAAATAGGTAAGAGCCTCCCATTGGATAATTACTGCATGGGTGATTATGTTTCAGCTGGCAACAACTTATTTAACCCTAACTGATGCAGTGAGTAGCTTCTCATTGGTTAAACAACCATGTCGAAAAACACATCCTGTGGTCGTGGAAAAGATATTAATCTGTTTCAGAAGGGTCAAATTATTGGCATCAAGCAGAGAAAACATATAAGAAGATGCTGAAAGTACTAAAATTGGGTTAAGAACTGTCCAACGCATTATTAAAAAGTGGAAGGACAGTGGAGAAACATCATCTTTGAGGAAGGAATGTGGTTGAAAAAAATCTTGAATGATCGTGATCGGCGATCACTTAAACGTGTGGTGAAATCAAATCGTAGAAAAACAACAGTTGAACTCAAGGATATGTTTAATAGTGAAAGTAAGAGCATGCACATGCACAGTGCACAGGGAACTCAAGGGATTGGGACTAAACAGCTGTGTAGCCTTAATAAAACCACTTGTCAGTGAGGCTAACCTGCAAAAACGGCTTCAATTTGCTAGGGAGCATAAAGATTGGACTCTGGAGCAATGGAAGAAGGTCATGTGGTCTGATGAGTCCAGATTTACTCCAGAGTAAATGCGCATCAGAGTAAGAAGAGAGGCAGCTGAAGTGTTGCACCCATCCTGCCTAGTGCTTACCGTACAAGCCTGTGGGGGCAGTGCTATGCTCTGGGATTGCTGCAGTTGGTCAAGTCTAGGCTCAGCAATGTTATGGGCCCAAAGAATGAGGTCAGCTGACTACCTGAATATACTGAATGACCAGGTTATTCCATCAATGGATTTTTTCTTCCCTGATGGCACGGGCATAATCCAAGATGACAATGCCAGGATTAATCGGCTCAAATTGTGAAAGAGCATGAGACACCATTTTCACACATGGATTGACCACTGCAGAGTCCAGACCTGAAACCCATTGAGAATCTTTGGGATGTGCTGGAGTGGAAACAATGCCACAGCGAATGTGTGCCATAATCAAAGCGAAAGGCTGTCCAATGAAATATTAGTATGTTTGACCCTTTTTTTTGGCCAGGTAGTGTATTTTCACCATTTTGGCCAACACTCTTATGCAGAGTGTGACAGTTCATATGCTCCATGGCATCAAACTCATGATCTTGTTGTTGCTACCACATTGCTCTAATTCCTCTATTATATTATATTATATTATATTATATTATATTATATTATATTATATTATATTATATTATATTATCTGGTGGAGGAATTAGAGTTTATATATATATATATATATATATATATATATATATATATATATATATATATATATATATACATACATACATACATACATACACACACACACACATTTGAAGTATTACTTTGTAGTATTGCTCCAAAGTATGTTAGCCTCACTCCCAGAAGGCTTTGTGTGATCTGTAACAACTGGTACACCAAACTAAGTCTAATTAACTCACTGTGGTTTCTTATGTTTACAGATCCCACATGCAACATGACTTTCTGGTATTTTACATAGTTATAAAAGTAGTCAATCATTAAATTATATACATAATGTTTAAGACATAGTGTCACACTATAATACAATGTCTGAGGACATTGACTGTACTTTTAACATTTTATGTTGCACCATCATAAGAATATTCATTATCTAGAAGAAGGAGAGGTGATGACTAACACTGTCATGGAATTTAGTTTAAAATAATGTATGCTAATGTCAAGTCTGACTGCCCCGGATAAGCTACACTATATTGGAAACGTATGTGGCCACCCCTACTAATTGAGTTCAGCTGTTTTAGCCACACCCATAGACAAACACTGGCAGCAGAATGGTTCATAAAGAAGCGCTCAGTGACTTTCAGCAAGGCACTGTCATAGGGAGCCACAGGTAAGATTATGGAATTTCTGCTGCAGTCAACTGTAAGTGCTGTTGTGAAACTGAAGTTTCTAGGAGCAAGTCATAGACCACAAACAAGGCGGTGGGGCCATGGAGAGCTAAAGAGCATAGCATGCAAAATTCGCCTATCTTGGGCTGCAATACTCACTACAGAGTTCCAAACTGCCTTTGGTAGCAACATCGGCACGAGGGCTGTGCATCGGGAGCTCCATGAAATGGGTTTCCATGGTGATGCAGCTGCACACAAGCCTAAGATCACCTTGCACAATGCCAGGTGTCAGCTGAGGAGGCTTAAAGACGTGGTCGATGGACTCTGGAGCAGTGGAAACGTGTCCCCTTTAGTGGTGAATCTCATGTCACTATCCAGCAGTCTGATGGATGAATCTAATTTTAGCAGATGCCAGGAGAACACTACCTAACTGAATATGTATAGTGCAAACAGTAAAGTTTGGTAGAGGAGGGATAATGGTCTGGGGCTGTTTTTAGGGTTTCGGCTAGGAGCCTTAGTTCCAGTGAAGAGGAATATTTATTCCGCAGCATCCCATTTTAGCCAATTATATGCTGTCAAATGTGTGGTAACACGTTGGGCAGTACCTTTCTCTCTTCCAGCATGATTGTGCCCCTGTGCACAAATCAAGGTCCCTAAAGACATGGTTTGATCAGGTTGGTATAGAGGAACTCCACTGGCCTGCACAGAGACCTAACCTCAAGGGGGCAACTCCATATTACTGCCCATGGAATGTGATGTCTAACTTAAAGGTGTGATGGTCAGGTACCTGCATTTGGTCATATGGTGTATAATAGCAATATTACAATGTTCAAAATTTTAGGCAATGTCACAGTCATACTATATAAACACGTCATACCATATTGCCGTGCTTTACTTCACATACATAAAAGGATCCTCAAGATGCAGACAAAATTGCAAATCAACATACAGGCTTTCAGTAGAATAGTACAAAGTAATCATCTTGATACCACAGTGGAGTCTTTCTCATAGAACTGGGGTTTTTATTTAATTTTATTGGACAAAGGCTGTGTGTATCTCATGTGTCGTCAACTGAAGTGTAAATGGCAATAAGGAATAAAAAAGAAAGATCCCATCAGGTATCCTCTATGCAGCAATTAGCTAAGCACCATTACTGTGCACTGGTATCTGCTGAGACTGGCTATTGCTAACACTCTGGCTGACACAGAAGTGGTTGATTAGTCAAGCTTAATTAGACACACTCCAATTTAAATGTGGAAATCTGACTTTGCTTTTAAAATTCAACTGGGACAGAGGATTGGGTGAATATGAGGGTGAATGGGGTGGCTTTCTATGGCTCCTACCGATGTGAAAATAGACAATTTGAGACACAGGGACATAAGATGCTCTGTATGTTGCGTCTAATGACCAATTCAGCAAGAGTAAAAAATAAAAAAAAAACACTGTTAAATCAGCAGTATATAATTTCATACTGGAATAAACAGGGAGCAAAGGGGATATACTCAAAGGCATATGTTTGATGCTTTAAGCAAAACATGTTGGCTTTGCATGTGTACTTAGGTTTAAAAGACAATTGGTCATAAAAAATTAAAAAGGTCTATAAGTGTTGTAGAACAACCAGCCATGAAGTGAAAAATAAAATGAACAAACTCTAGTGCTCTCCAGTAAATCAGAAAACCATTCCAAAGCTTATGCGAACATGGCAATATTTTAACGCCAAGTATGATATCATTTAACTATAATATTCACAGGAATCATACACAAGCCATTTGAGCATTACTGTGTTTATGTACTTAAACCTCCTCAGCGACTCTCAACAGGAGCTAAACCAACTCAGATAATACAGCTCAATAAACGAGCCCAGTAAAAAGCATTTCATCTGTGGTGTCAACATGATTAATCGTGCACTACAAAGAATCTGAGACCTAGTCAAGGCTGCGATAGAAAAGGTATTTTGCATCTCAGCAGTACTGGCAACAAGACAAGCAGTTAAGTGAGCCAGGCCATGCAACAGTATGAATATTTAATTAATAATTAGTCATGTAATTCCTCCTCAGGAATTATTATCCCTAGAACTGGTTTGTGAATTTAATTATTAGCAGCCTTTTTGTTTCCATGTCCCCCTCATTACTGTCAGGATTGATGTAACATAAACTTCATTAAAAATTAAAGCAAGAGTCTTAATTACAAGGCTACCCTGACTGAAGTTAGAATTAGCCAACTCAGTGATGTGCAAATGAGAGCATTATTTAAGAAACATGCTGGAAGTAGTTATGCTAATTTAGAGGGTTCACAGTAGCAGACCTTTTCACTTGCAGTTGCATATTCATTAAACACACTATGCAAATTTAATGTAGCAGTCTTAGTAATGCCTTGTTAATTTATTCAGATTTATTGAGTACGACTTGTAAAAAGTACCAATTTAATTACTCGATCTCCTTGGGTAGGTGGCGGGATATGGCTAAGGTTTTTAAACCGTGTAAATCAGAATTATTGTGCTTTGATGGAGAAAAGGCGGATAAGAGGACACTGTTTTAATAACCAGGCTTGAGAGAAATATTTGACTTACTATAAGAAAATCACTTCTGCTCATTTCATGGAGGAGGGAAATAATGAGGTAGGTGGAAGTTGTTTTGACTTCCTTTAATAAGTACTGTGTATGTTGAGGTCCATTCCAATGACCTTACTGTCACCAGAACAGGGAAGCCGATGATCAGCGGAGAAGCCTGCGTCTCGTTAATATGTTTAACAGCTGCAGAAGCACAGGGGGAAGAAGACTCCCAAATCTTTGGATGAATTAAATGAAATTATCCATATACAATAAAGCCATGGACAGAGGGCTGGACTGGCATCTTAAACCCATACAATTTCCTAAAGCTGTTTTCTAAAAACAATTTTGCTCAAATATAATTACCAAACACCAAACCACCCAGTACATCTATAAACACTATAAGCACAAATAATATCAGACTTGCAGAAAAAATCTTCAGTTGCCAAAGAGTCAGATTCAGGTACACATTTCTTTTTCTCTCCAACATCTCTTGTTCATTCCCCTATCTGTGCAAACATCCCCTGGGAGACAAACAAGTCCAGCAAGTTGGGATAGAAGGCTGAGTCTCTGTGACTGCTTTCTTCTGCATTAACATGGGTTTCTGGCTCGGGGGCATCACTGAGCTGATGACTGCCACATCTAAAGAAAACACCCGCTGGACCACAAATTTTTATCTTCCTTCTTTTCAAACAAAGAAATGTGACCTTCATTCACAATTTGCCCATACTGTATGCCAATGCTCCAAAGCAGACATTAAAAAGAGATGCTTCTGTTTTCATGGCTACATCGCTCCCAGATCTGATTACGTTAAACTTGTCTCCTCAGATCTCCATGCCGTGGCCTGTCGTTAATGACTGGATGCCGGTCTCTAGGGACGGCATGACTCAGGGGGCTGCAGAGCTAGAAAACATCCCCAGGACTGTGGGCTGGCAAAACTCAAAGACCTCGTGTGTGAGAACACAGCCTGGAATGGACCCACGCCACTAGGAAGACAGCGCTGGCCATGGCAATGAGACACTCTCTCACCCCAGCATCCAATTATTGACTTCCATCACTCATATCCTCACGCTTTCCTCCAGGAGAAACCCCATGGGCCTCCACACTCCAACCCCACACAGAGTGCACTGACACGGGGGGGAAGTAACCACCTTCCAACTCTGAAGAGATGGAATCATCTCATAGTTTCATATCAGGAACTGTACACTGCAACCTCAGAGATGTTGAAATAAAATGCAGACAAAAATGTGATTTTGTGTATCAACCAAATAAACTAATTAATTAGCCAGGAAATATATTTTTTGTATTTATGCAAAATGCACAATCAAGGAACATTTTGTTTGGTATGATTGGTATTTGCATGAAGAGCAAATAACATTAAAAAAAAATCCAATACACACACAAAGATGCTTATAGAAATATAATCTACATTGTTAACATTGATATGAATATTTGTAGTATATTTTGATTTTTTAAATAAATGCACTTTTCTCCTTAATTTTCCAAAATAAAACCCCAACAAGGTTCTGCATGCAAACACACAGACTAGTGTTGTGTCCTAAAAAGTGCTCCAGCATATGAATATGCATATCGTCTTATTAGATAAATGATCTATGCAATGTCCTCAGAGATTTCAGTATAGTATATCAAAATGATCCACCCACACACTAAATCTTTTCTCTTCAGCCATTTTAAATATATTTGTTTTATATATTAGCTAATAAAATTAATTTCTAAATTCGAAATGTTCTTCAATTTAGATATTTTATGCAATAAAGGAAGGCATTGTCAAGGCAAATAGCTGAGGCCAAGTGCACTTAATCTTAATTAAATTCATCACAAAGAATGAGTGAGAAAGAGAGAGAGAGAGAGAAAGAGAGTGAGTGAGTGTGTGTGTGTGTGTGTGTGTGTGTGTGTGTGTGTGTGTGTGTGTGTGTGTGTGTGTGAGAACATAAGACAGGAAGAAGGACCATGACAGAGCGTGACATAGAAGGGGGACAGAAAGTGAGTGGATGGACATTAGACGGAAGTTTAAAGGTGCTCAGTCCTCTTTTAGAGGCTAGGAAAACCTTCAGTCTCATGCTTTTCTAGGTACTAAAAGTGTAATATGAACAGCAGGCTTCTCAATAATGTCTCCATCTGCAGTATGTTTAACTCCTTCTATATCATATTCTAACCACAAAATGCAGCAGCAGCAGCGAAAAACTAGCGCATTATTCAGAAAATGAAAAATTACTGTATGAACTGATGTCTTTCTCAACATTTTAGTGACGCATACATACATCCGTTAGGGCCTATATGTACTATCTATTGTTCTATTCTCTACTATTAATGATCTTTTTTTAAAGGAGATCAGGCCCATGTAACAGCCACCGAGTAGCCTGGAGGTGTGACGGCCTGAAGGGTAGGAGCTCCAGCCTCTCTCTGGCTGGCTCACTAACCCAAGCGCCTGTAATTACCCCAATGCAATGAATAATAGCATTCCCACATGCCCCGCAATGCTTTGATAGAGATGAGATTAGCTTAATTAAGTCCATGGACTGGGCTAGGCCTCTGAGTCTCATCATCCAGACCCTGCAATCACCTACACACCTCCAGCCCATCTGCCAGCACTTGCACTCTTCACTAGTTTGTTAGTTTCAAATGCTAGCTATGCTAAGACGTGACAACTTGCACAACTCGGCCCTTTATGCCCGTCCGTAGAGAGCTGACTTCCATTCAGACACATAAGCTATGACATTTGAAAGATGTTCAGTATGATTCATCACATTTCGATTCATTGATTAAATGATGCCCAGAAAAGTGCAACATTTAAGCATTACTGATAGGCTTAACTGTTATGCTAGTTCTGGCCCTCTCGGACCAGGCTAGTTATACATCAAATGACAAAAATTCCACACTGAGTCAGGACATTGTTTAATAATGCCAAAGTCATGGAACCCTGTGTGTAAATTTCCATATGCTGAAATTTGACTGAAATTAGCATCAAATTGGATGGATCAAAGAAACAAATCAAAGGAGAACGTTGCCTCTCTATTGCACCATGGCACTACACATTGCACAGACGCTCCCCCAGGGCCTGCCTGTTAAACTAGGGGATTAGTGAGAGCCCATTAAAGATTTAAGAGGTGGGTTTAGTTTATTGTCCCAAACCAACAACTGTCAGTGACATGGATATTCCCATCCCTCATTCAACTAAGCAGACTGTCAATAATTTGAGCAGAGAAGTGTTTTATACAGTCATAAATAATGTATACTTTCTCTTCATGCTTAAATGGCATAATTGTTATTGTTTGTGTCTGATTTTTGGTAGTTTTGCCCCAGAGACATCTCAACTAAATGGCAAATAAAACAACTATTTAGGTTGTTCTAATATTTCAACCAAACTACATCAGATCTGTATTGCTGTGTGTTAAGCCACGTAATTTAAGGACAGACAAAGAAATAAAAAAACTTTAGAACCGATCTGATGGTAAAGTTTTTAGCACAAAGAAGCACTGAGAAGGATGTGCATCCTTTCATTTTGTTGGTTGGTGATTTTACTCTCACTGTCAGTTAATTAACTACAGAAGAATCATCCATTATCATGACCTTGTTGTACCAAAAGCTACAGAGTAAAGTCAACTTCTATGCACCCCACATGTGTAACTAGACTTGGTGTGTTTAAAATCGTTTAAGCACCTCTCATTAGAAATATCAACATTAGATTACTCACGCTAATGTGTTTACCCCCTGAGGCGCTCAATTTTTACCGACAACAAATCATTTTTGTCAAAACTGACAAACACACCCTGGGTGGAGGGAGCGTGCACAAGGCGTCGATGGTGGCAGCTGGTCCGTCGATGACTCCGCCGTCCGGGAAGTTTGCACACAAAGCCAGAGTGAGTGAGCCCCCTGTGTGTCCCCATTTTGACTTTCACACAGCCACTGTGTCCACACAAGAGCTGGGGGATAGAGACACATCATACCCTAGCAGAAGACTGTTTGAGAGCCATTCATCAAAGCAGACAGCAGATTAATTAAGCCGGAAGTCTGATTTATCTCTGGCTTCTTTTTGTGTAAGTGCATCCCCAGCCTCAGGTGAGGTCTTTAGAGGTATGAGTTCAACATTAACAATGGTATTACAGAACAGTGTCAGGGGCAAAACAGCGTTAAGAGCCAAAAATTAATTGGACTCAATTTAAAATTCACAAACACAACACAAACATATTACATGGCATGTTACATTAAACCAGTGTTCCATTAAGTTGTTCAGGCCATTTGGATAACGTGTAGTTCATAAATAAATAAGAAAACACTGTTTAAACTGAACTGAACATCCAAGTACTCTCACTGTTTAAAAAAAAAGACAATTATGGATGATAACAGGAAACTCCTCAACATCTACTCCCATTAGCAATTAGCGTTCAATACACTAGTCACTTTAATAAGTCAAGCTCATTTTCAAAGCAAACATACAAGTAAAAGGCTCTATACACATATCTGTGTGTACAACGGTGCGATATTAAAATGATGGATAAACCTTGGCCTCCTTTGGCTCATTGTGCATATCTTTATCACTGTCAGCTTTCCCATTGGCATAAGTATACAGAAGCCCAGATATATATCACCTCTCTAAACAGCTATCATATCAGCCAAGATTGATACCTACAGTCTGAACTTTGAGGAGGGGGTAATGCCTTTGCATTGCAGGACCATTTTTCCTCCAGATGAATTCAGAGCAAAACGGTCCCTCCTTCCCCTTTGTACATATAAACATTATGCATAAAACACACACACAGGCGAATATACACACCCTCGTGCACACGCGTGCACACACACACTCCAATGCGTGCAAATTTTAATGAGTTCATTAGCCCATTGTATCCTCTCCTTCATCTGAGCAGGTCAAGCTTGTGATGAATGGTGTGTGTGGTGTGTAGCTTGGGGGTAGGATTTCAAGAGGCAGAGGGGGATAGAGAGAAAGCAGAAAACACGGGGACCAGGCGTGGTAAGAAAAATCAGAAAGCCTGGGTGGAGGGGAGGGTAAAGAACAAGGTGTTTGCCTCACCAGAGAATTCTTTCTCCCCTGAATGCGGCATCCCTGAGACATTAGGAATTTAATGTGCTATTATTCTCCATTGCCCCCTAAGCTTTCAACATCTGTCCTGTGGGTCTGTGCAGTAATAGGCATGGGCTTTAGGACCTGTTTCTCTGACAGGACACCGCATTTACAAGAGCCCTTGACACGGCAGCGACTTAATCTGCGACGCCTTCTACAAAATTGACATTGTCTAGAGAGTAAAGCAATCAGCAGAACTGGTATTATGGAGCATTTATGTTTGAGCTGGGCTTGCAGACAGACAAATCTTGACCTTTCCGAGGAACCCCTGTTGCCGTATTACATTACGTCTTCCTAAACTTCCTTGAAGAATTATGTTTGTCATTGGAGGTGGCTTTCCTCAAGGTTGTATGTGGGTTTAAATTCATGGCAAGCAATCTGTTTCTCGTAATACCACTGTGGATTTGAGGACAAAACGCAAGAGAGAAAAGGAAAGGGCCAAAACACTAGAGAGGCGGATATATTCCAGTACTTGAAAAATGGTGAGACACGTTCATCTCTGGACAGCGTTGGTTCCACAGAGTGATTTAAGTATTTGGGGTTGAGCTCTCTTGGTTGTCTATGAAATGTGACAGAGTACCCGTAGGCACAAAACTGGACAGTGACCACTAGGTTTTCGTGTTATACCACTGATATACCCCAGCATTACCCCATTATACCAGCATTACCCCATGATCTAACCCATGAGTAAATACTGAAACCTGATTTAACCTGACAGGCCTCTCCTGTTACTATAAAATGTCACCATACTGCCAGTACGACGTTGTTATAAGCCACATTCATTTCGGCTACCGAAATGAAAATGTGGCCAATGAGTTAGACTCCAGTTATTTACGACAGGAAAGCGGCTACGGCGAGGAGCGCAGACCGGAGCGGCTGTAATGAGCTGCTGTCCAGCTCTCTAGCTCACCTTTGTAGTGTCACTGCCACTTACGGCAGCCCGTGTGAATGCTCCATCACAGGCCGTAGCTACGAAAAGCCACTGACCACCAGGGATTTGCGAGCAGCCATTCATATTTATAAGCTCAGACGATCTCGGTGATGAAGGAGGAAGGCCATTAACGCGACCAAACGACGCAATTTACAGCAAACAGTCTTAAAGAGATAAATGCGCTGCTTTCACTCATTTACCCTTTGATCCAGCGTGGGTTTCTTAAACACAGCAGCCGCATGAGTTGTCATTAGACCGGACAGGAGTAAGGTGACTGACAGTAATCCCTGCATTTGGGAAAAATACTATAGGCTAATATATTTCTGCTATTTAATACTAGATTCATTAGGAAATTGTATTCCATGGCTCTCTAATAGCAATGTCGTCACATATGTTTTTATCATTTTTAATGAAACGTATGAAACAGTACTAAAGTACTTTAGAGATTCTAAATATATATATATATATATATATATATATATATATATATATATATATATATATATATATATATATATATATATATATATATAGCGCATATTTCTCAGAATACTTTGGAAATGAAAACGATGTTAAAATCGTTACCACTGGAGTATAATCTGGATACCTTTAAAAGAAATAAAAAAGAAACGAAATAATTTTTGCTAATCATATAATAATATCATTAAAATGATACATTCAGTTTTAGCTACCCTCCAGACTCTAATAAATATAGTCTTTTAAACACAAACACAATCATTTGATACATTAAATATATGATAATGTAAGATTTTCAGAACGCAGCGTTCAATATCATTTACATTTGCTTGGCAGAAATTCTCGAAAACAAAATGTGATACCAACTATCATCAGAAATTGAAATCCAAACAATGATGTGAGGGCTGTTAACAGGGAGCAGCAGGAGAACAGAAGCAACCCTCCGCTTTTCTTTTGTTTCCTTCCAAAACAACACGTCTCCTCTTCGGTAGGACACAAACGGAGGGGAGCATAACTAAACAGTTAACAGATGGCTAAAGCCTATGTCTTTAAGCGCTGTTTCTCCGCATCAATTAAAAGTTTCTGGCTGTTATTTCTCTCCCCGAGTGCAGATTGCAAACAACACAAGAGGTCGCGTATCTGCGAGGGAGAAGGAGCGCCGGTGCCGAACGGGACGGCTGCTCACCTGAGCGGGCGTCCGTAATCACCCAGCACCTATGTGAATAATTAGCGCAATAATTACCAGCCTTACAACGAGCCTGTGCGCTGCCCTTTCGCACGACGCCAGCAAGGATAACAGGTGTTGCCAGTGCCTGGGAGGGACAGAGATTAAAGATTATTTCACTATCCGGTGTCGCCCTCGGGCTATATCCCTCTCCCGTCTTCTCCTTTCAGGCGCGCGACCGCGCCAGGCCCCGTTTCGCTCCAACGTGGCGGTGGAGTGGAGACAGAGCGAAGACTGTTTAATCTGGGAGAGTCGATATGTCCTTGAGATTCCTGGACACTCACAGCTAGTAACGAGACTGTGGTCGTTGGTTTTTGTTGTTGTAATTGGCCTCCTGCTAATGAGGTGCTACTGAAGAGAAGAACATTAAAGCTGTGAACATCTGCGAGTATGTCAAGGGCAGGAGAACTGAGGAAAAACAAATGCAACAACAGGAGGGCCACTAAAATTGAGTTCCTTTTAAAAAAAAATAAGAGTTACTGTATATTAATTTAGGCAAAAGTGGTTCTGCTTCTTCTGATTTTCTGAAGTTTTTAGGGCAAAACATATCTCTGTTTAGAAAATGGAATGAGTGGACCATTCTGAGCTCTCTGGTGTTAGCATCTTAACAACTTAATCAATGAAGCCAAGGAGCCTGAGGGTGTTTGTTTTTGAAGGAATTACTTAAAGACTTGTCAAGGTGCCATCATCACTTCTTGGGTTTCTGGCTCCTTCTCTGTTTGTTATTCTGACTTGGTGTGTGTTTTTAGAATTGCTACAGCAGGTGTGATGGATCTGAAGAGATAGATTTGTTCACATTTAAGGACTGGTTTTATTTCCATGAATTGATGAGCCATTGCCCTTGATAAGATTACAGATATAACTCATTGCATTAAGATATTTTTCTTAATGTAATACCAATTTTTTGTTGAGCATAAATTGGGTATTTATAGATTATTAATCTTGAAATGTAATGACAAATCATATGCATACAAGTGTGTTGGGGTCAACACTTACACACGCTTTCTATCTAAATTTCCACAAGACATTGTTTTTCCTCCAGAGTCAAAACACAGATAACTCCATTTGGAGGAAAAAAGCAAACTGAGTGTTCTTTGTCATTATTATTTCTTCCCATTCGTCACCAACAGCACAACAAAGAGCCTTGTTACTTACAATTTAAATAAGGCTTTGTGTGTCACTTTGTGTGACAAGCTGATGTATAAGTTCGGCGGTGGGCTGAATGTGTGCATGTCTATGCAAAATCAAGATGAATGTGAGGAGTTGCAGACAGTGGTTGATTAAGGTGCCAGAGAGTGCACTCGATCCTTCATGGTATCCTGTTGTCTTATGATGTCTTATCATTAGTTTCCCTGACAATGATTTAGCAGTCAGTATTCCACTGCATTGCCTTTAAACGTAACCTTCTTTTTGGAGAGGCTGCCATTTGTCACTCCGAAACTGTCAAACACAAGGGCTGTGTGACCAAATTGGACACGTCCAAGCATGGCCCCCTGTCCTGACACAGGCAGGCAGGTATGTAGAACCAGGATGGAGCACAGGCCCATATGCATCCATAACATTTAACCGGTTACGGAGGATAACGGAGTCACTACCAGCCCTAATTTCTTTGGGGAGAATGGGACCCCAGTTCTGCTGCCAAGATACTTTTCACCCCTTTCTCTCTTTCCCCTTTGTTTGGGTCACGGCCTCCTGGTTGTTAAATAAAACCCAGGGCCAGGTCAGTAGGTAGGCTGCAGCACCGGAGGAGAGCATGCCCCTCTGCTCTCTCTCTCTCTCTCTCTCTCTCTCTCTGGCAGCTCGCAACCACCGCTGAAAGTCACTATCCATATCTGGCACAACACTAATGATGCATTCTGAAATGGGGAGGACTGCATGCTAAGACCCAGTTTGCAGGTAATTCTCTGTCGTTGCCTCTCTGCTGTTTTTTTAGGGCTCCTCCAGTGCTGAAGCTACTATGCCAGCAAAATACAAGGCCTCTAGTATCCCTCGAAGACATAGACGATGTGTTTGATGTCCTCACAGCCTCAGCCAAGGCCTGTGGTTGTCTTTTTGAGCTACGCTTTGGAGAAAATGTCTCCAGTGGTAACTCCATTTTTACCTTCCTTTCTCTTTTGGAACTTTCTCAATCCATATTTTGAATTATGCAACTCTTTCAGAGCAAATTCCTTGCTGATGCCCCTTGATAGTACTTTGAAGCTATTTGCCAGTTGCTGATTTTGCCTGGCTACTCTCCACAAGCAAAGAGCCCTTGTGGGTAGGTGGATGCCAGCTGCAAGACATGGTGACCTAATTCCAAGACCTTTTACTCTGGAATGTGTTTACAGGAAGATATACACATGTCCATATGCAAGATGTAAATAATTACCTACTCACAACAGGCTTTCTTTTCCTCTTGATGTTCCTACAAAATTTGACAGTAATTTCAGGGCTAAGTGAAATTAATTAAATAACTGCAATTAATTAATTAATTGAAATTAATTAAATAACTATTATATGAAACATGTAAATGACTGTAATTGTAATCGATTTCCCTTATGTTTACAAATATTAAGTGGTCATGTTTTTAAAATATATAGCATAAACAAAATTGACATGAGAACCAGTACTACAGCCAGTGCACAATGAAGTGCTAGACTCATAATCCATTATATGTGAATTAACTAAATACATACCATCCTCATGCAGTACAGTGAAAGAAGACGCAGCCCCTGGGACATGTAACAGAAAAGCAGCCATTTCAGCACAAATACTGGATTCTGATCAGAACAATGGTCCTCCTCAAGCTCTTTAAGGGACGTTTGGCACTACAAGTGTCTGCTTACCGTTAGACTGCACACAGACTATCAGGACACTGTGATAAATATGTATGTTAAAGACTAAAGAAAACATCCACTATAGATACCCATATTCACTGACTGTGGCAGGAAGCTCCAGTTTTTACAGTGAGCAATGCTAATCAGTCAAAGGCCTGACAGCACACTGATAGCACAGACATTATTGCACAGCTAAAAAAAATAAATCATTCTGCCTCAGGTGAAACCTTTAACTACAGCAAACGTCAATTTTGCCCGAGTAAAGGTTTTTGTTTTGTTTTTTTGCTGCAGAGATGTAATATGTTTGCCTTTCAGTTCAATTAGTTTACAAAAGACCTTGAAATGTATTAAACCAATGCAATCCATTAGAAAATGACACATATTTAACTTCCCATAAGAAGCAGCATAGAAAGGGAGAAGCAAAGTGCCATTTCTGCTGCCTTTGAATGGCAGACCATGCAAAAGAATGCACACACATACACATTCATTATAAAGAGAGAATGTGCTGGGAAAAGATGGTGCTTAAAATTAAACAGTGCTGTAACTGCTAAAAAATATGCTTTGAAAACCATATTTAAACATACCAGAGCCAGTAACAACAAAGCTAACATATAAAGAAACAAACATAACATATAAAGAAATACACAACATTACCTCCTTGCTAACATATTCTAATGGACAAAGAATCCATTTATGGTCTCTTCTCCTTAACCATGTGCTCTATCATTTCATCTAATTTGCCTAACAATAAAAAGGCCAATTAAAGCATAACTGCATTACTTTGTTAATAAAGCAGACAGACTGACTCTGGGGAACACTTCATTGGTAGTTAATTATGCGCAGTGGTAGTCCCACATCCACTGAGCAAATGTGGAGCTATAAAAGTGTTATAGTCCTGCCAATTTCAACTCCTGCCATGTATGCAGCTAATGGTCGTGCATATTGTTAAGCACAGGGAGATCCTGTCTGAAGAAAACCCAGTACTGTGTATTTCTACAGCTACCTATGAGAACCACAGCAAGTCCATCTGTGAGCTGCCAACTGAACAACAGAACACCACACTCTTACAAAATACACTGGGTTCAAAGGGGTCATTTTTAGGCCATGGCCAGCTGTGGTAATACATTTTTAAACAGTTCAGAACATTACACCCAACTAATAACAAAGAGAATAAATACAAAAGGCCTTAATTTAGCTCTTATTCTAGTTAACTGTTCACTACTGCACTGTTTGGATCTGCGAGTCTGTCATTAAAGCAAGATGTGGAGGCACTGAGACTGTCATTATAGTGGATGGCTTAACCCTGAGTGGAACAATCATCTGTCTTGCCATGTCTATATCCTCATAAAGAGAGCTAGAGGCATGTGTGAATAAAGGCTTCGAGCAGGAAGTTGACATTTTTTCAATACTATATTGGCATTCCACTTAACCTCTGAGGCAGAAGGATCATTTTCTTGTTCCAGGGTAGTAAATGGGTTGTTTGCACTGCTGTTTTCTCCAGCCAACAATCGCGTTATGCACCCATGCTGTCGTGTCATTTACAGCTTTAAATCCACTGACAAATTTTATGGTCTTTCATGTCATGCTATTTTTCCTATTCCAGTGATGTTGCTAAAAACAAGAGCACAATGCTTATGTTAACACATAACTAGAGCTTATATAAAACACAGCTGTGAAGTAGTCTGTCCATAAGATGAATTCACCTTGAAATACATAAATCAAGACTTTTAAGTTGAATAAATGCATTGTTGTATCTTGTGCACCACTATCACCAGTAATCAGTAACCTAACATTTAACAGTACTGCTAGTCATACAGAGGAATGCAGTCTGCTTAATCATAACATATGAAAAGATGACTGCTTGCAACATTTTTGCAATTTATACATTTATATTATTCATTGAAAGTGACTATTATTTAAAATTGGACACTGAAATAAAACGCTTTTCTCTGTTTTGCTGTCACTGGGTGACAAGTTTACCTTTCAGAAACATGAAGGTAAAACAGCAGTAGTCTATTAAATATTGAAAAACAAACATGGCATTTTGAAATGAATGTACTATGTTTTTTTTCACCTGCTCTTTAAAGTAGGCTGTTCCTGTTAGTACCCTCTTTTTAAAAAAAATACTGTTACACTAAATCAGTGGCCCATAACTAGGTTTACCCAGTTGTTTAGTTCTGGGTTGCCAATGATTGTCATTCTTACACATTAAGATCGGTTACAGCCCCATGTCATGTTGCACAGCTAGAGAGCCATCTGTGACAAATGATGCTGGAAAAGCACCCAGATCAGTCACTGTTAAAAACCTGGTTTCAAGCACGACAGGGTGACTTCATTTCGCAGGGTTAATATGACATGCCCTTTCCAAAACACCAGGAGTTTAAGCATATCTGGCTGTCATTCGGAAACCTTGGGTCTTTGGTGAGGTGATCAATGAAAGAGGTCGAGGCATCTGTGTGACACTGACGTATACATTTTGATGTGATTATTCTTTCTGCCCCATTATTCAACCAGAGCATGTCATTCATTAGGTCCTCTTAAACCGTGGTGCTCTAGCCATTCAGGCAGCAGAAACTGACAGGCTTGGCTGAGTTGTGTTATCAGTCCTCTCCAAAGCCATTAAATCAAATGGTACTGCTTTCTTATTTACTATAGGGGTCATTTTTTTATTGTTTTAATTTTGAATGAATACAGTTGGGCTTTAAAAATATTACTTCCCTTCAGTAAAGGATATATATATATATATAGTGTGTGTGTGTGTGTGTGTGTGTGTGTGTGTGTGTGTGTGTGTGTGTGTGTGTGTGTGTATCAATCTCTATCTAGGTGAAACAAAGGTTATTTAATATGGTGACCTGTCAGAGCTTGTTAGGTTTGTGACTTTTCTCTTTACAGTCAACTTTTTCTTATTATTTCCATCTAAAGCTGAGGGAATGGTGTCTGGAGAAAGTCTATCCTCTCCGAAAAAGAAGAAATATTGTCTTTTAACAGCCACATAAAAGGAGAGAGTGTACGAGCCACTTCAGCACGGTGGAATAGCCTGCAGGGATTTAACCAGAGAGCACAGCCTCGGCAAGATCTGATGCTGTCACGCACACAGCACAAACTCCCAGTTTATGTGGGAATTATAAGCAAATAGTTATTATTTTCACAAAATTGAGTATTTCCATTCTAACTAGGACTAGAGATGATAAAATATTGAAAAATCCATTAAACATTAAATTTTGAATACTTGCTACATCTGTCTCTAGCTAATTGAGTTGCTACTGAGAATGTTAGGGCTCAGGAGAATAATTTGTCGGTGCAAAAACATCGAATGGTCCAATTTATTGCTTGCTGCAGGCTGCAAAGTTCCAACAGTCTTTGATCAACCTTTTTAGGTCAGTATGACTTGAAATACAGAGAGAGGTCTCAGAAAACCAGAGAGAAAAGATTGTCTTTTTTCCACAAAGAAAAGAATAAGAATTCCTGTGGTCATGCACTGTTTGGTTGTGAGGGATAGGACGAAGTCTTCATTGGGGCTAAAAAAAATTCAGACAGGGTTGAAAAGGAGCTAAATCAACTCTACTCTTGATTTTCCATTAATGTTACAGCAATTAGTATATATTCTGACAGCAAGAGATAGCAAGTGCAGCTGTAAGCTTAGCTGTCTCACAGTGTGCCACACAATTTCAATCAATACACTAGCACTTATCAATAGATTTTCCTCAGAGAAGTTCAGACAAATGGTTTGTGTTTATAGCTAGAGAACCTCAACTCAAGTTGCAGAAACATTAACATGTTTCTTGACAGCGTGTCTGTGTCTGTTGGCGTCATAATAGCATTTCCTACAAATCAAAAAAGTAACAAGCCCTTAATGGAGATAAAGAGATATCTTGTACTTTGAACACACATGTATCTTAAATTTGCCATTTGTTGTGCATCTAGAAAGCTTAACTTAGTGATGAACCAATATTATGAATGTTGATTTCAATTGATGATAAACTATTATTATGAAACTGCTTCCATTTAGTGAGTTCACCACTTATGAAAGATCTAGTGCCATATTTTGACATTTGGCAAAAAGTGCACTTTTTCAATTTTTCTACAAAGCATCCACAGGGCCTTTATCAAACAAAAATTATAATAAAAATGCTTTTTATATCTTCCTGTAAACAACTTTAATAGGTCACCTTGTAATTGCTTTAAACTGGTCCTATTTTAGATTGCCTTAATACTTCTACAAATTTATCCAATTTTGTTTTGAGGGTAAAAGTCAGTGTGTTGTTTGTAATTCTCTCACTATTCTGGCTGGTAGTGTCTGGTTAACCTTGCCAGGGTTGGGAGCTGCTAGCTTTGGGAGGGCTATTCTGTTCCTGTCCACACACCATCCCTTATCCCAGAGAAGGATCCCAGGCTGAGAGGCTGGAACTTTTAATTCCATGGGGCGTAAATGGAGGGAAAAATTAAAGTAGCACATTTTAAAAGTGCTGAATCAATGTAAAAGAGAGATGCAGTGTCCTGCACAGTCCATAAAAATGAAGCCAGGACATCTATCTGATCTGTGTGCCATGACGCCTGTCTTTTAGAGGCAAACACTGCCATTATTCTGCTTTATGGTCTTGGGTTAAAATACTACACGGCACTTGCTCTTTAACAACTAGTGAACGCCTCTCTGGCTTAACAGGGTTGTGCTTCATCTTAGCAGTAAAACCTGAAGTTTTATAGTCCAGGATGGCTGTGTAAATTAAACCGAGATTCACCTTCACTTACAGTTGGTGTCGGGGTAGGAGAAATGAGCCGGGGCCGCAGTCACCCAGCCCTCCGGGGCATCCGTAGATCAGTGATCCGACCGGTTGCCCTGTGGGCACTGGACATAATTAGGAAACATCAGGCATAAACTTGGCATATGCTGCTGGCCACTGTTTTTGCACAACTTGCCATGTTTACCAGCTAATGTTAATTAACACGAGGCGCTTCAGTGCAGCGTTTGCCGTTTGTCCTGATAGCAGTGCGGGACTCAGTTCCATCACAGTTCAGGGGCCGGTTTTCATTTAGCGGTTGAGGTCAGTGAACCAAAACATCTTAGGATGATAAAATTTCATAGATTAAATACACTCTTTGAATTAATTATGAATTAAACAGAATTTAGAGTAACCACCAAATATGCAGAACATACAAGTAATGATTACTCATAAACACGTTTGCAATGTATTTGAAAATTTAAAAAGGGTTTGTTGACTGTCTCTTAACAAAATAATGTAATATCATTTTCTAAACCCCAGCAATAATAAATGTGAATACACAAACAGCAGGGGCATTAATATACTTAAAAGAAGCCATTTGGAAAAACGTGCTTGCTTTGAAAAGCTTGCTTTGATGCCCACCAGTAAATATGAACAGGACCACGTGAGAAGTCTCTGAGGGTGCTTAATGTGAGCAGGAAAAGTATATTTCTCTGCAACAAGGTTAGATATGGAAAGAGGCATTCAGAAAAAATTTGTGGTAATGCATTAATTAGGCAGGAAGCTAAAAGAAAGCTATTCCCTTTGGGTATTGCCTTACACACAATCCAACAGAGACAGAGCAGGTTAATACACCTGCTAGTACTGAAAGCAATATATTAAACACCTCCATACACAATGAACTCTTTCACTTCCTTTCTCTAAATTAAATTCATGTGAAACATACAGGTCTAAAAATGAACATAATATTATTAAAATCTTTACTGTACAATAGAATTTAAAACCACTCTGACTAATCTTACTGGACCATAGATCCACAGTCGCTAACTAAGGGTCAATCAACAGAGAAAAGGAAACACCTTAACTCTGGCTGAGCAAAGCTCAAAACTAAGATGCCTGGAAAGCAGCAGGAGACTGATGAGCATGTTGTGGCAATTAAGCTGCAGGAAGGTATACGACTGACAGAGCACCTTATTCCAATGCCAAAATCATGACCAGGCTAACAGAACGCAAAGGGTGTGGCTGCCATGCTAAGCCCCGGGGGGTAGAAAAGTGTTCGGAGAGGGCGGCTCGGCCACACGTCAGGGGGTAATGATCTCCGTCCTCAGGTGGGGCGAGAGAGGCGGCTCTCTGCCCTCTGCTCTGCGGAGGGAGGGAAGGGTGCAGCAGGCCTCCAGACGCAGTGCACTGTCAGCACCCGCCGACAGCCTGATGGATGCGCCAGGCAGGTCACCCACATTAGTGCACAATGTTCAGCGGAGTTAAACACAGGTGCCGGCACATGGCTTTTTTTTCATGGGCCAATGTGGGACACTTTGGTTACATGTGCTGATGGAGGCAAACAGGAATCAATCTGAGAGTTGAAGGCACACTATAAAGAGGTAGTGGGTGGATGAAAGTTATGGCATTTAAGCTGCCATCAACCTGTAATGGAAGGAAAATATGTCAGCTAAAGCTTCGAAGAAGTTTCATTCAGAAATATCAGTTCACGTGAAACCACAAATATATACATATAAACACAGCAGCGCAAACACACACACACACACACACACACACACACACACACGAAATGGGAAGCAGCTAGAGCACTTGCTCCACTCAATTATTTTGTAGTATGATAATGAACCAATTCACTATGCACAGTCAATTCTCAAAGGCATCATTGAACTAATTGTTCTCATTGACTCAATTAATTATTTGTTTGCTGATTTAATTATTTTCAGATCAGGAAAAATGAACATTAAACAAGAGGTCAGTCACCGCTGCCAGAAACATTAAAATCCTGAATAAAGGGTGTGATGAATTACTGCTTTTTTATATATGTGTCACATTTTTACATACAAAACTTGGCTGACAGAGCAGAATACATTGTCCAATATACAGTAACTATTAGATGATAGATTTACAACACGTTCAGCCTGAACTAACTGATGAAATATCACCTGTTATGAGTAGACTTTGTTTTCCAGGTACTACCACCAATGTATTAGATGTGTTGGTGGGGTAGCTATTAATGTAGTTGTATTCCAACAGCACTTGCCTTAGGAGTGATACACACACAAAAAAAGAGTGTGGAGTACACGCTGCGTTCCGGGGAAACACTGCAGCCTTGTTCTACAACCGAACTGCTTCGCTGTGGAGCTCCATCCTCAACATTCCCTGAGATGATGCAAGATACAGTGAGCCAAGCAGGTGTGTCATGGAAACATCTGCGGTTGCCCTGTGGCTTCCTTAAAGCTCATATGACTTGAATATGAGTACTAATCAGAAATGCATCCACAGCCTCCAGGGCGCAGAAACCAGACGCAGAATGAAAGTCTGGAAACAAAACGCGCAGTTGCCGGCAAATACCCTGCTGCTGCTCATGACCTTCCACGTTTGAAACTTGTTCTGAAGTAGAGCAATACTCAGTCCACTCTTCGGAACTACCCAAAAGAGAACTATCTATCTAAATATTGTATATGAATTTTAAGAACATACGAATGTGAATCTTCCAACTGTCTGTGTACGGTTTAGTTAACTGAAAGAGTGTACTCCACTCAACTTTACCCTAAGCCTTAGGTCTTGGAGATAATTCAGCCAGCTAGTGTAATGTCCTCCTCTGGCATAGGACATCATCCCTTCCATCAATGTCAGTGCCTCGCCCTGAACTTGTGCCACACCAGCGGAGGCATGTCCGTGGCAACCATCCAAACGGCTCTCAACAAAAAGCTAATATTTCTCTGCAGTGTGCCAGACTACGCATGCTAAATTGCGGACCCATCGAACCGTCTAACGACTGCCGTATGGAAAACAAATGGCCGCAGCCGGGACCAGACACCAGCCTGAGCGTGGCAGGAATTCCGAGGTCCCTGTGGCGATGGTTGCCAAGCCCCTGCGATTGCATACAGAAGGGCAAGGGCACTTTCCATGCCTCTCTCACCATTATTTATCATGCAGCTTTAAATGTTTTGCTCATTTGTTTCCATTAAATATTTCATCCTCCCTTAAATATTCATTTAAACGTCTCCTATTAAATTTTTCACCAGGTTCTTTTTCTCTTTTTCGTTCTCCATGGCTTCCTTTTAGGCTTCGTGTTCATAAATAATTATTCATGTGCAGGCAGGAACAGATTGCATAAAATATGCACATGGAATCCTTTTTGTCTTTTCTCATTAAGACATATACTTCAAGTAGCCTAAATACTTCCCACTGCTCCACTTGTGGAAATTGGATATTCTGTTCAGCCATACTACTGCACAAATGGGTTATAGCCTCTTGTTATTACACAAAAAAGGACAGAAAAGCATGAAAGATGAAGGAGGAGTGCACCTCGCCAATCCTTAGTGTCACCTTTACGCTCAGTACATTTGTGTATTTCGTACAAGCAAGTTAAAAGGCTGGATTATGCATTCTTAAAACTGTTATTGCAGTTTAAACCCTTAGTATCAGTTACTTGTAAACATTTAGGCAATTATCTTTTAAAAATCAAACTACTGGCTTTCTTGCCCTGAGTGGTTCCTTCATGCCAGCTGAAGCTGGGAAATATGTTTGCTTAATAGCTTCCTTGTTATGTCCTCGTGAATTAAGCACTTACTTCATCTCGCTCTGCTCCAGAAGAGAATAACATCAAACATTTCAGTGGAGAACTCATGCCCTGACTCCCCGGGAAAGAAAGTTTGCTTTTGAAACATTTAGAACACTAACTGAAAGAAAGATCTGATACTTGCTTCCATTGTCAAATGAATCAAATCCCACAGACCATCTGTTTTTTTCATCTCTCAGTCTCTCCACACACACACACACACACACACACACACACACACACACACACACACACAAACACACAAACACACGTCACACACACACTCCAATGCACCAAATGTTTGAGAAGAGGCAAGAAGGTAGCATGTGTAAAGAAAACACAAATTTCACTCTGTGGTTGTCTAATCCATACAAATGAATACAATATTTGTATTTACTATATATATGCAAATTGTTCTCAAGTTAAGGCAAGGTCTTATTAAATGGAAGGATTAGCTATGTGTCCTCTTTTTTTTTTTTAATGGGAGGCGTCTAAAGACTGCACACTGCTTTCCCTGTTGAGCCACAAGTAAAACAGAATAAATGCTTATGCCATAGTTTGCTACATCCTCATCAAAGAACATCAGTGTCTCCATAAGTCAATTTGCTTTGGTTAATGAGAAAGGCAAGGCCAACAATCAAATGCCCTAAATAATTCTGTCAGATGTGGAATGCACATTTGTACAAAAAGCCTAGACTTCAAAGTCCATACCGGCTTTTATTTGTGAATAATACCAATAAGAAGCCAAGGCAAACATCTCCATAGTGAGAGACAGAAAAGGTATTTTAAAGTTTCAATTTTATTGGATTATCTTTTGGTTAGCAAAGCAGCATGATCAGACAGAACAAACAGCAGTGTGTTAATTAGAGATTAGACTGAATGATCCTGTGCACACAGTTGAGGAATCAGGACATTACGGCAATGTGGTATGTTTTAGCAACTATCTAAACACCCATCAACCCATTAACACATTAGTTTCCACATCAACGAGTTGCAGCTCAAGGCTTTAAAGACCGTGGCAAGATACACAATAGAAAAGTTACTACAAGGGCACTTGTAGTATAAAACCACAGACACAAACACGCAAGGAAGGAAAAAATAAAAACCCAAACCCATAAGAGCTCTGTGCACTTTTCTTTGTTCATCTGTCAAGAAATTAGTGAAAGCTCACTGTAGTCCTTTCTCATTTGCATACACTAATTGCTAGTTCTTATCATGCAGCATGAACGAACCTCATTTGATAATAAGACAAGAATAATAAATCATACATTTCATCACACCGAAAGAAAAAGGATAGAAAAGTAAATTGCACCTGTTTCTTTTTCATCTGTCTGCTATTAAAAAATGGTCTTTTATTAAAAAAAATAAATAAATACAGTAACGTTTATAAATTTAAACAATTTTTCCATCCAATCCTGGAAAATATTTTCTGGATTTAAATATATTTTAAAAAGTCAGATATAGGCATGTCCATATGCTACATGAAAAAAAAAATGTATTAAAGAACAACTGTGCCCAAAATTATTATTCAAAATTATTTTATAAAATGTACCCTTTGTATTGTAAACCGAGAAAAGAAAAAAAACAAAACACAAATTCCTCAAAATATTGTCTGGACTCTTTCTACATGCATTTTCATCTAAGCCTTTGTTCTGTTTGGAGTGTGAGATCTTGGTTGGTTATACTTCGAAGGTTGTTGTCCCTGCCTAATTATCTCACTGTTAGAGGCCACAAGAGTTCTGTGTGACAGGAAGGTGTACAACCCTCTGCAGTCATGAGCATCAGATATGCTGAGACGAGTTATCTTCAAGAAATATGTCAAGTTAATAGCTATATTCAAATGCATTAGGGCAGTTTAAATATTGCTTAGCAGATTACATGTTAATTGGCATTATTAAGTATTTTTTGACAAAGTAATCACATCAAAATAAGACTGAGCGACGTCTGATTTGCTCTGCCTATTTTCTTAATTTGTAAATTTGTTAAATTGAATTATCCCATAGGTTCAACGACCAAACAATTGTCGGGTGCAATAATCTGTAAAATAAAAAATAAAATAAAAAACCCTCCATTATCTTATTTTATGTATATTTGTATCCACAAGGTAAATAATTTAAGTCTAGTCAACGTGAGATCAAGCGTACCTGACTGTAGACTTTGAATAAGCCAAAGCAGATAATGGCTAGCAATATGCTGCTGCCATCTGGTGGATGTTATGTCTTTGCACTGCTTTTCATTTTGACAAGTTTAATGTTTCCTCCAAAATTAACCACGACCTGCGTTACCATATCACACCGTAATTACCCAGCTAAACAAATAGGCTCTTGCTGTTTATGTCATATTGCCTCCTTAGTAATAAAGCTTTTACAAATCATTTACAAATCATTTCCAGCATTTACAAATCCACTGGAAATAAACAAGCACACATTTCAGATGCTTAGATGTAAAGAAAGATACAGCCTAGACAAGTGTTTCACAACCCAGTCCAAATAACCCACCAGACGGACTATTTGGTGAGATCTTAAGACTGAGCTGTAAACACAATCCACGTTTTGACATCTAAACCTTTCATAAATTTTTTCCCCATTTCCATCCAGTAACCATCTCTACCAGTCTACTGTACCCACAGTCGACAAATACCACATCTCAGAAACCAGTCACCTCTCTGTGCTTTATAAATAGAAGTATAAAACACAAAATATTTAGTAAAATGACTTTAGACTGAAATTATTTAGGTCATTTAAAATCTTAACTGAATGCAGTTCACTTATGATGTTCTGTTTAAGTAAGCACATACACATATATAGCATTACGTTTATGCATGTTTTCACAGGTTTGAGCATAGCTCAAATTCTATTAACACACTCATCATGGACACACTGCCTAGACCAGCTTTTTATTTGTTCCAGTTCCCAATACACCTCATCCAGGTAAACAAGAGCTAGCTACAAAACCTCCTGATCACCTCAGGCAGGAGGGGGAACTGAATATACAAACACACAACCAGGCTGTGGGGACTGAAGAGTATCTTAAAATACTGTGACATAAATAATCCTAAAAGAGGTTTAATGGAACTTTGGACTGGTCATTTTTATTAGGCCATACATAGGCTGCATATTTTCAAGGAGGTGATCATGACCCCTTTTTAGATGTTTAAACATTTCATTGGTATGTGTTTTTGTTGTGATTTTCATTTTAAGTGTCAAAATGCATTGCTTGTTTGGGCTAAAACAGGTTAAATTAATATAAACATACAGTATCTCAGACTTCATGGTTGCTCACTGTTATCAGAGAGGTTTTGGATGGTTCTTGAACATGTGCTGTTTGGGTTTTTGTAACTGCTGGTCCATTAGTTCAACTCAAGGAATGATATCTGAGAACTAGACTGAGTAAGCCAATGAGCTGCCAGAAAAACAGGCGGTAGCTAGAGTGCTAAAAATGTGTGTGTGTGTGTGTGTGTGTGTGTGAGTGTGTGTGTGTGTGTGTGTGAGTGTGTGTGTGTGTGTGTGTGTGTGTGTGTGTGTGTGTGTGTGTGAGTGTGTGTGTGTGTGTGTGTGTGTGTGTGTACATACAAATAAATAAATCTAGGTGATTTATATTTTTAATTAATTATTTTATATTAGGTGAGACTACCCACAACGTAAGACAGCTAAGCAGATGTTGGACATCTTTGGAAGGGTGAACCATTTTTTAAATTAAGTTGTGGAGTAAGGTGACTGGAAACTGAACAGTGATACATTTTAAGTTGCACCAGTAGTTACACCACTAGACCCTTATAGTTGATTACAGAGGTGGGTAGAGTATCCAAAACCTGTAATCGGCTTGAAGTACTGTTTATTTAAAAGAATAAGTACTCAAGTAGAAGTCAAAGTACCTCTTCAGTGACCTCTTCAATGTCCAGTAGTAGTCTGCCACCACTAAGGGGCTCCACATTTCCTTAGTAGTGCTTTTCCATATTACACATAACGATATGTGAGCATAATCAGTTGAAAACTATTTGTCCTGTCTAAGTAGACAGAAGCACCTGCTAAATGCCATACGTATAGATGTAAGCCTAATAGACCAACAACAACAACTATGTTGACAGAGATTCTGTAAACATATTTGGAGCGTGCAAAAATACATAACTTTCTCTGGGTCTTTGTCCTACTTTCATGACTTATGTTTAAGATACATGAGGTTTTCATATCGGTTAAACATTGTGCATACAACATAATCACAAGCACCACATTGGATTTGGTGATCACTCGGTGATTAGTATATGTTTTGGGAATATTCCGAGCTCTTGGCCGAGGTCACTTTACCAGACATTGTACACTTCGTGAGCTTTATTCACATTGTACAAAGGCGACCGATTAGTCTACTGGATAGCTAGGTACGCTCACCCAGATATCCTACTGTGCCCAGCTAACAACTGCGACTGTGTGTGCTCGAAAGAAATATCAGTTATATAACATTAATAACAAGCCTTAATTTTTAGAACGCTGAAACCTTTATAATCTTTATAATGTTGAAAACATACCTCAGTATGATCAATGCTACACAGCCCTTATTTTTCCGCAGAGTACTGTGTAGTTGTTTTAACTTACTGAAGCGAAGAGGTGCTACTCGCTGATCATCTTTAGGGATTTCACCAACCCTCCCACTGTTGACACGTTGTGGCGAAACATACCAAAATATTGACAGTTATAATGGAGCAAAAGTACATTTTCATCTCGCAAATGTACTTGAGTAAGAGTATAAAGTACCCACTTTTGAAGCCACTCCTAAAAGTTCATCTTGTTCACAAAGAATACTTATGTACATGTAACGGAGTAAATGTAGCGCGTTAACTACCCACCACTGGCTGACTGAGGATTCACGATTCATGTTGAATCTTTCCAAGTTCACGCAAATAACTTCACTACTGTCTTCAGTGCACTGGAACTGCCCGCATCCCTGTCTTTTGGCCCCTAAGCAAAGGGGACCTGCCCCTACCCGAAAGCACATGTCTCACACACTGCACTACATCTTGCCCCTTTGGTGCCTCAAGTACAGCAGGCAACTACCCACTTCTTCAAGAAGCATTGGAATGATCCCCAGCCACTTCAAGGTACTTGATTTATCACCAATAAATATCACCACTTACTTCTTTACATTTACATACATTTTCCTTGCTTCTATTCTTCGTGACAGGGTATGCTTTGGTAATTTCTTATTATACTAGCATAGAGATTATTTCCACGGAGATGACAATGCACCATTGTAAGTCGCGTTGAAGTGCTGTATGTAAATGTCCAAACGTAAATGTGTAAATGTAACTAAAACTACTATTTTTCTAGGCACCGCAAATAAGATACCTAGTTGGCTACATGTGCAGAAACATATCCTTGTTTTTTCAGCAACGACAAAGTAAAGTGAACCCAGGAATTGGGGATAATTTTATTTACCATTTAGCTGAAATTTTTAGGTGAAACGCAGGTGCAGACTTTCATCGCAGAGAGGCGAATGAGCAGAGAATAACGACATTCGGATTTAATAACATTATCTTTTGTCGTGAGAGACTTTTGTTTTGAAAGTAACGCAAGGATAAACGTTACAAACTTGTCGCGCAATTCACAACAAAGCCTCCGGAGGAAGAGTTGCTACGGTGGCTGGCTAGCCAACGATGCTATTAAAAGACTATCTACGGGGCTCTGGTGCCTGCTGCCCACACTCAAAGCAGCTAGCGCTTTGGTAGATAAAGTAGTTTGTGAAAGGGACTGGGCGTTTTCGCCGCACGGCTCCCGGTAGATAAGAGATTTACGATCCTTAATCGTCGGCACGAAGCTCGCTGGCTAGCCGTCTAGTTGAGGCTGGCGTCACGGTTTCTCCCGTGGAGGAAGGAAGGAAGGAAGGAAGGTAGGAACTAACGAAAGGACAGGGAGACTGCGCACTACCGGGCCACGAATCGGTCCTGTTCTCGGGAGGTTTCTTAAAAGAGTGTATTTTGGTAAAGTATGCGATAGTTAGACACACTCTTGGCTTCTGTTGACTAAGTGACATGCAGTTATAGGTTTGATGTCTGAAGCTAAGATAGGTGACGAGTCGGCCTAGCTGGAGTAGATTAGCTAGTTAGGTCAGCTACTTCTTTCTCAGATTTTTGGTTAGGTGGGTAGCTGTCTTTACATGTTTGGGGTATTTTGGCTTTAATTGCTACCCGCGGGATTCATTTTACGTTGACTGTCTGGCTCCCATGGCTGCAGATCTGAATGGGAGTAAAAGGGGCTTAAAACAGACTGGCGCAACCAACAAGATTATGAACAAAAGTAGCCCCGAATCAGACACACCCAGGACATCTGAAGCACTTGAAAACACGTCGACAAGTTGCGTCTCGTCATCGGATGAAGTGTTGGAGGACTGTGCGCCCGGTGCTGCAGCGATCTCAGCGGAGAAGGGCGATGGGGCTACCCCGCACAGCCCGGCCCAAACGGGAGGTCCGAAACAGGAAACCCCAGACAATAGACAAAAACACGGACCCGCACGGACGAGAAGCAGAAATCCCGCTAAAACACCACAGAGGGCATCGCTAGAACATAATGAAAGGTAGCGCATAGTTTTGTTTATTGTTCAGTGTATCGGTTATTAGACCCAAGCGTTACAACAACATCCCAAGTGGTACTGCACTTTGAGTGTGGCTACAGGCTGACAAGTGTATTTCCCCTTAGATGTTACATCGCAAAGGATGCACGTTTGGTAGATGTGGGATTGTTCATCACTTCGCAAAAGCTTTTGTCAGTCGCCTTCTTACTGCAGAGGTTACATTGCGTTTCATCGTTGTGATAATCGAATGTCCCCCATTATCACTATACCACCATCTTACACTTTTTTGGTAGTGATAAAAAAGGAAGTCATCTGTCCATGTATCATGAAATGAATGTTACACCAACCTGACTATAAAAGGTCTTTTGACTATCAAAATAATTTGACAAGTGGAGCTGTGTGTTACTTGTGCTTAGCTTCTCATATCTAAAGATGAGAGAGTGAGATTACTCTGTTGTATAGTACATTAATTTAACAAGTAGACAACCAAAAGCACAGTATCCTGGCTGTGAGAGAAGCACTTGTTTCCGCAAATTATATTCACATAATTTATCTTGAACCAGTTCTGGGAACACTGCTAGGAAAGTGTGGCATGAATGATAACATTCCCGCTTGACAACTGGGAGTACCATGACATGGATGGCATGACAGGCAACCAGTGTTTGTATCCCCTAGCTTCTCCCTTTGACATGGCTGAGCAGTTGATGCACAAATGTGCTCTGCTTTATATAATAGTATAGAAGGAATTATTTTGATTTGCAACATTAAAAAAGCTTGACTGAGAAAAGATTTTTCATTTAAAATTAACACACACTTTAAGCACAAAAACTTGCAGTATAACTAGTGTCATTAGGCTAAGGCATTGGGAATAAGGCTCTATGTGTGTCTGGAAGGCTGTTACTAGATTTATTTTAATTTGCAATAATACTGTTGACTAGTTTATCTTGGAAAAGTTGGAATACTGTGTGCTGTCTTTGATTTAACATCTGATAGGATGGTTCTTAATCCAAGATAACATCCCTGAGTGTTTTTTTTGTTTGTTTGTTTTCTTGTGATGCAGAATTGCTGGGTTGGCAATAGCTTGAAGGGATGTGAAACTATGTAGAATAATTCCTCTGACATTCCTTTCTTTGTTGTTAGTGATTTGGAATATGGTAATTTTAGTAGCCTAACTTTCATGCAACAGATTTTGTTGATCATGAACTAGGTTGAGCTTTTGCATTAGCAAATGCATTAGCAAAACCAAATCCATGTGTGGATTACTCCACACGTGACACTGTGTTTCATGTAGATTCGAGAGTGACGTGTGGGCTAGTACTTTCCTGCATGTAGTTAAGTCATTTTTGCATGACATAAGCCCTAATACTGCTTCTTAAGGTCTAAAACACTTAGATGCCATATTAAGCAACAGAGATAGAGGCTGACTTCAGAGACGGTTTCTGAATGAAATACCAATACTGTGCTTCAGGTGGAGCCAGAATGGCTCGTATACATGAATTCTTGGCCTAGTCTATTGGATTTTGTTGAGTGAGTCAACGGCTAATGCGTAGACAGTGAGGGCAACTAAAACACTAGTCCAACCTGATTAGATATGTATGAGACCTCAAAGGTCACCGTTAAAGTGATTGTGTTTAATATTGTAGTTTTGAGCGACAGGAATCAGTCACCACTACAGAAGCTCGTCTGAGGATGGAAGGGGTGGAGCTCAAAGAAGAGTGGCAAGATGAGGACTTCCCCAGGTAAGCACAAATCATCAGAATTTCAGGTCCATTAAGGAAGCAGGCTTGAATTTGACTGCCTCAGTGTGCTTTTCATTTTCAGGTTGTGCATGTGTTCAAAGGGATATCCTGTTATGTTCAAACAAAAACTTGTCAGCCAGACTGTTTAGTCCATTGTGCAGTGGCTATATTGTGTGTGTGTGTGTGTGTGTGTGTGTGTGTGTGTGTGTGTGTGTGTGTGTGTGTGTTTTCTATGTGTTTTCTGTAAATACCTACATTTATATATTTTATGACACAAAAGAGATCCCAAATGCAAGGTTTGAAGTCTAACTTTTATAATATACATTTCAAGACCTTTGCCAGAAGAAGGAGACATTCATCTTGATGACGATCTCTTCACTGGTACCTCTGCAGAGGGAGATTCAGGTATGACCCAAAGACATGCTTCTTAATTTCTAAATAATCCCTAAAGATTCCCTAGGTAATCCCTGAGGTAATCCCTGCTGTTTGCATGTAGTATCTTAACTCTACCCAACCCAGTTGTAAAATTGTTGCTGTCTCTCTCTTTCGCAGCTCCACAGTCATATGGATCAAGTCGTGGCAAGCGAACCAAGAAAAGACTCTTGGCTCCAGACATCAGTCTGAACCTAGATCACAGTGAGGGCTCTCTGCTTTCTGATGAGCTGGACGAAAGCTCAGAGTTAGACCTTGATGGCATGGACACACCCTCAGACAACAGCAACGAGTTTGAGTGGGAAGGTAAGAATGTTGGGATTGGGAAGGGGCCAGGGAGTAGCAATCCCAGTTAGCTTCTCAAGTATGTTGTCTCTTAAAATTCCCTAGGCCCAAACCTAACCATAGGTGGTGAGTTCCAACGACTGTTGGTCCATTGGTTTTAACTAGTAGTCAGTGCTGATATTGTAGGTATCTCTTTAAGCTCTTGTCCACGCGTTCCTTCTTGAGGCATGGGCTGTAGTTCTGACTTTGTGTCTCGTTATTAGAGTCCCTACAGGTCCTGCTGAACGGGCAGTGCACGCTAGCTCTTGGTTAAACAATGTTCTTGTTTTGTGTTTCCACTCTGCTTCCATCCTCTCCCTGTCCTGGATGGATTGTGTCAGTGGTTGGGAGTAGGTCACTGGCCTGCGCTCTGTGGTAAGGTTGCCTGGGTAGACCTCCATGTCAATCCATGCCAAGTTGATTTTATGTGTTCTGTTGGTTTATTTATTTCTGTTGTTTTTGACGATGAGCCTGTTGAACAATTCACTGATGTCAGTGAATCATGAGTCAATCTCTTTTGCTTCATAGTTGATGTGTTCATTTTATGGTTTCAGCACTCAAATTTTTGCATGGTCTCAATGTATGCAAATTATTATATATAAATCAACCTGTAAATTTTAATGACATAAGATTTTTAAGAGTAAACAAATTTATCTTTTTAGAAAATCATAGAAAAATATTCTTGTGGAAGAATAGAGGAGTTGGAGAAAAATGGAAAAAAATTATGTATATTGATTTAAATGTACTTAACAGGAAATTGAGAGTTTATTCCCTCCAAAAAACAACAGCCCGGCCTGCTCGTTTTCTGCCTGGAGTGGTCTCTGATATTAGGAACTACACATACAACATTTATTTTTGAAATCATAGCCATTCAATTCTGTCTTCAAATTATTTATATTTACATGCATGACCTTTAACCTTGTTTGGAATGCATTTTAGTTATTAAATGTTCCACATCTTCATTTCAGAAATGTTTTTTATTTGTTTTTACTTCATTTGAATGTAATTCTATTGTGTGATGGATGCTCTCCAAAGGTTTTTAGAATGAATGATCGATCAGAGCATTAATCAGTATGCATGTAAACATGATCTGTGATGTTCGTACCATAATGATTAGTGTATATTTGATTAGAATGTTGAAAAATGTGTTTTTGGTTCATTTGAGGCTATTAATGCAAATAGCTTGCTGATACCTGAGAAATATATTTCTTCTTCAGAAGGATTTATGACAACATAAAAAATAGCAAGTAATGGTTGAATAAAAATGTCAATAATTACATTTAAATTGCATCTGAAATAGGCTGGATGGCCTTTTGGCCAGTTTGGTTTGGGCAACTAAATCTTGCATTAGGGTGTGTCTAGTGTAGCCCGAGTAGCACAATAGTACCTGAGGGTTAGGAACATGCACTTCCTAGTAGTGTGTACAGCTAAAACTAGGCCACAGTGCCATGGCTTACAGAGAATGCCCCCCAACATGGAGACATTAGCGGTTCTGATCCTCCTTATCCTCACCCGTCAGATGATCTCCCGAAGCCCAAGAGCACGGACCTGTTGCAGAAAGGCATGGAGTCGGTGAAGGAGTACTCTGCTTCCGACGAGCGGGATGAGGGGCGTCGCTGGAGGGTCTTCCGCATCGGGGAGCAGGAGCACAGGGTAGATATGAAGGCCATCGAGTCCTACAAACGCGTCATTAGCCACGGAGGTGAGGAACAACAACCTACTCTAGCAAACTGGCCACATCTAGGTTTCCGTCATTTGTGACGGTTGATAACGAGTGTTTAATGAAATTTTAGTCTTTTACTGCGTAGCATTCACTTCCAGCGACCTACAAAATACCAGTCAGCTGCCCCCTGACTAGATGTTTTCTAATATTAAAACTCTTGTTATTTCCTGCTCTGTGGCCTTCTGTTCGTGTGCAGCTTTGTGGTCAGAGGCAAGTACAGCCACTCCCATCCTTTCCCCCGAGGCCAGAACAGACGAGCAATACTTAATGAAATAACAGATTAGATTTTACATTTTTCTCTTCTGCTGCTACAGCTCTGTTTGTTTGATTTTGCTTGTTTTTGTTAATGTTCAAAGCCCATTTTAGAATAATGTGTATAACTCAGTCCTGCCGAATCAAGACTGGGCTGTACCAAGTTGTTGACGCTGAATGGAGGTGTATTGTTTGGCATGTGATATTATGTGATATTAAAAGGCAAAAAGCAGTGTTTTAAGCATTGCTCCCAGGCATGCTCAGACATGACCCTACTTCCACAGGTTACTATGGAGATGGACTGAATGCTATCATCGTGTTTTCAGTTTGCTTTATGCCCGAAAGCAATCAGCCAAACTATAGATACATCATGGACAATCTCTTCAAGTGAGTTCCCTCTGTTTCTGGTTCCTTTTTTGAGGACCACTAGCATTTTATTGTTTACAGAAGATATAAAAGCCCACATAAGATAAAAAAAAAAAAGGTTCACTCTTTCTTACTCTTTCAAGACTTAAAGCAGTTTGTCTAGCATGAATCCATTTATTGGTCTTGTTGGTGTATTTGGTAAAGCATGCATTGATGCGATCCGTGTAGAATGAGTTTTTCCCGCCCAGGTATGTGATAGGCACTCTGGAGCTGCTGGTGGCGGAGAACTACATGATTGTGTACTTGAACGGCGCCACGTCTCGCCGAAGAATGCCCAGTGTGGGCTGGCTCAGGAAGTGCTATCAGCAGATAGACCGGAGGTGATGCTCACTTCACTGATTCATTCTGATGATAGATAAATAAAAGGCTTGGCAGGCCAATTTAATGGTCTTTTATGACTGACTTTAGACATGATGATTATTGATTAATAAAATAATTATTATTGATTTAAAAAATTTAAAAAGGAAACTGTTGTGTAATAACAGGTATTATGTTTATGGGTGTAGGGTTGGATCTCCACAGACATGCTTGTAGTGTTTTTGGTTTGTGGCATTTTCAGTCTTTCTGTAAACTTCTATTAATTCTGACCTTGAATTTGGCTTTATTTTCAGCTCCAGTCTACAATTTTTGCTATACTTTGTTAGAGTTGCTGTTTTCTCTCTTACAGGCTGAGGAAGAATCTGAAATCTTTGATAATCGTCCATCCGTCTTGGTTCATTCGCACTCTCCTGACCCTCACAAAACCTTTTATAAGGTAAATGCCCATTTGTTGTTTGTCAGTTTACGACTCATTTCCTTATGAATTAGCCGTTTCCTTATGCAGTCTATTGCCTTCGTCTGTCTTTTCAGCTCCAAATTTAGCCAGAAGATTAAATTTGTATACACTCTGACCGAGCTTGCTGAGCTAGTGCCCATGGAGTATGTGTCAATACCAGAATGCATCAAGCAGTAAGTGACTTCCTCAAAGTCCAAGTTTTGCTTCTTCTGTATTGTTTTTGTGGCTCTTATAGCTACATGGCCATTAAATGCCATCTGCTCCTGTATGATTTTCTCCCTTTTTGCATATTTTTCAAATTTGTTTTACCAATAAGGAGGAGGAGCCTGATGAATTAAAAAAGAGAAGAAGGAAAAAAACACTAGACAGGTGCATTCAGTGAATGGTGTGATGTTTGGAGAATAAGGTAATTAGGTAGATGTCAGCTATCCTCTAAGAACATCCTAAAATTGATCTGAAATGAAATAAGATCTTTTGGGGTCATCCTAATTTTTTAATCCAGGCTGCTAAAAGGAACTTCTGAAACAAAAACCATAGTTGCTACCTGTTCAAGCACACAGCTCCTTCTGCCTCTGAAGTTACATATGTCTTTACAAATGTTCCTATCTATATATAGATTACCCTAGCCATATGAAATCTGGAAATTCTGAGCTGTGAAATACCAACATGCCTCAGTGTTTTCTGAAGGTGTCTAAAAGGTTGCACACTGGATACCATAACAGTCTTCTGCTGAATCACAAAGTCACATTTTTCATATCCTGAAATGTCTCCAATAATAATGAATAATCTGCAAAGAAAAACCGTGGAAGAGCTCCAGCGACCTGCAGGTGTACCTTAGCAAACTGCAGTGCTCATCTTAAACTCAAGGGCTGAAAAGCAGCTGACCTAGCTAAGCTCAAATGTTCTCTGTCAAAAGTGTCTAAAATTGTCTGCCTGAAAGCAATTTCTGAATTTTAAAAGAACACGCAGGTTATTGCAGTTTGTTTCAAGGACATGTCTTGGAGGAAATGATGATCTGTCTGTCCGTGAGCTAAGCTAGAACACGGGACAAAAACATAAGAACATTCACACGTGAACGATTTATGAATCAGAAACGGAAAGCTTAGATTGGTTTAATCATGACCAGGTTAAAAACCTTTATCACTTATCTGTAAGTGATTGATATCTTACAGATATCAGTATTAATCTGGTCTGTATGAGCTAGCTGTACAAAATACTCTCTTTGGCATGAGAACTTCATCAGGACAGAGAGCATTTGGTTAGGTGGTGTAACAGTAACTAAGGGTGTGGTGTGGGTCTTTTGGTGTGTGTGTATGTGGGGGGGACCCTTCATTTTGAAATGATATAATAAGCAAACAGATAAGTATCAAAAATGGAGAAAATCCCACATTCTTTTAAAACTGGTATTTTGAAATAACGTAAAATAAATAAATAAATAAATAAATTGAAGACGGCTGCCCCAGCCGTACAGTTTTATCTTAACCATGGATGTTGAATTTGCCTCTACTTCATGAACCGCTCACGTCATGCTCATATCTCTGTAATTGCATTAATGAGAATTCTGTCTGCATCCAAGTGCTTAAAGCACCATGTCTCTTGTTGCCCTGTATGGTTGTCTGCTGTTGGCTGGTAACCCTTCAGAAACGCTCTTATACCTCCTTCTCCCTGCCCTGTTTCTAAGGTTTGATGAAGAAAAAAATAGGAAATCGCGTAAAAGGTATCGGTATATTCAACCAGGCCTTTTGCCAGGGCTCTCGCCATTACTCGCATTACACAAAACTAACAGCTGAATGGTTTTGAAGAACCAAAACAATTCTCACGCATGTATTGTTTGTTGCTGGATCATAATCTGTTAACTCGGGGCCCCTTTACCCTTTTAAACTTTGTTAAAGGATATATACACATTTGGCTGCCATCACTAACAGCATGGTAAATTTAATGGCGGCTGCTCCTTACTCAAGCGGTTCCCTGTTACCAACCAAAAAAAGCAACTAACAATTATGTTTTGAGAATTTAATCTATTGGATCATAGACCCAAGTGTAACAGAGTGGTCCATAGAGAGATCAATCTTTATAATGCCAGCAGTTCTGAAGCAAACACAACACCTTTTGTTTTGCCATTATTGCTTTTTTTTTTTTTGTCATACTTCCTTCAAAACGGCACCTTGCTAATCTTTAACCCAAAGAATAAAAACCTCCAGATTTGGGTGCTGAAGGTACGTCCTCCTGTGATGTAGAATGAATGAACGGTATGTATAACTCAGCTACTCTCATGCTAAAGGGGACAGCGTGGAGGACTTAAGAAGTCACCAGTGGTGCCTGTTTGTTTAGTCACGTGAGGGGTTTGTCTGAGTTGCACGCTTCACAGCTACCTGCATGCTTCTCTCTGTCCTGCCCAGCCCTTTACTCATCACTGCTGTGTGTCCAGATATTCAAGTTAAACTAGCCTTTACCATGGAAGCAAAATGGAACTAAGGGGAATACTTGCATACCTTTTCACTTAATTCAAGTATATCAGGTTTACCCACAGTCATGCAGAAAGTGAAAATTGACTGAAATCTGCACAAGAACGAACATTGAATATGTTTATTAATAAAGCTCTTTGTCCAGTTAGTACAATTAGCAGTGGACCCTTTTGATGTTTGTACCCAAAATACCTGTGATGCCCAGCTGTCCTCTCAGCTAGACGCACTTACCTCAGTTGAGAGACGGACATCAGACAGTCTTCCTAGCAAACGTTACTGGGGTTTACATGCATACTGCGCTTCTCAAACGCAAGTTCTGGTTTAAGTTAAGCTTGCATCTGAACTGATTTGGAATAATAATTGGATTTTCTATTCCATATTCGCTGTAATATTGTGCACATGAAAGGGTCCATGGACCTAATGAATGTCTGATGATCTAAAACATAAAACACGATGTAAAATATCTAGTGAATTAGTTACTCCTCTGCTTGGTTTTTCACAAAAGCTCCTTAACTTAAATAAAATCTCCTTTGATTAAGCTAACCATCGCTGTGCTACACCTGTTGTTCTATTGCCAATTTCCATTTGAATGTAATGAAACTCCGAAAGCAAGGTGAGTGAAAGTTGAAGCATCAGATGTCCGACAGCCACTCGTGTTGTCTGGCCATTTTCACTCATGGTCCTTATTTCCATGCTAAAAGGTGACAGCGTTTGAAATGGCTTTGGTTTGATGGCTTATATTTTGCCTTCTCATTGTAACTTGACTGATTTTTATCCTGTAGGATTGACCAGGACATGCATGGAAAAGAGGAGATGGGAACTGCAGCAGTGCCAGAGTGAAGCTGAAAATGCCGATGTGGAGCAGGGAGTGGTGTGGGGGTGTGTCTGGAAAATGTTGGTGCCTTTTTATCATTCAGTTGCCTGTTACATGTTGGAACTTTTTATGCTTTATTGTATTAATGTGCCAAACCTTGGATAAAATCGCAATGCTGTGCTTCAAGCATTTTTATATACTTTCATGTGTGAACTCAGAGTGACTTGTCATACTTTGTCAAAAATTCCCTTTGTCTTGCGTTCATATTTAAGGCACTCTGGTTTCAAGATAGGTGGCGCATGTTCTACAACATTACATTTAAATATATATTTATATTCAAATGGTGATAAAGGAGAGAGATTAATATATATATATTTTTGCTTCAGACAGTCCTGTTGGGTTTTACATTTGCTTACTGAAATCTCACAGTATGCCTGTTACAGTTTACTGCTGAATACAATGTTTGAATCTTGTATGAGGAAAAGCTTGAATGTTGTGCTTCTATTCACCGAATGCAAACACTTGGAGAAATGGATCAAATTTACTGGAGGTTTTGGTCACAGATTGTACTGAATCATATCAATTGATTTTTGTAGTTCACATTTGTCAAAAGGTTTGGGAAGGGGCTCTTGTATGTTATATTTCTTGCAAGTAAACTTCCACTCAAAAAATATTGTCGTCTTTGTTGGAAATATCGATAAGTACTGTTACCACGTATGTTACTTTCTGACAAGAAGTGATGTGAACCTTTCAGTTGCTTTGAGCTAAGTAATTGAGTCATTCCATTACATAATTAATTAAGGATAATTTTTAAATTCTTAAACAGAGAAAATAAGCTCTAACCTGTTTCTATCAGGGGTATGTAATTGTTTTCCCAGTAGTTATTTCAGTAGTGTGTTGGTGAACCATGGGGTTTTTCAAGAACTGTCCACCGGGGGGCATCATCTCTGCAGTTTTGCATTAAGCAGATTCTACTGCAAATAATTGGTGATTCTGCTGGCTGGAGTGCTTTGTCCCCTGTTCTTGTTTTAAGTTCAGGAAAAGACTGGTGTGTGGTAAGACGTGAGATGGATATCTGCAGCAATGGAATAACTCCTTGTCACGGTTTAAGTCATTCTTTATTTGCAAATGCTTTTTCCTCAAATGTCTCATATCTACTCAGTTGTTTAGTAAAAAAAAAAAAGTACTGCACTGTGATTATCCAACAGTCACAGGTTGTGTTGCTCTTGTAATTGGATTAGACCAGTGAATTTGAGGAAAGACCTTTCAACACTGTCATTGTAAGTGTAATAACATAATAAAAAAATATTTCATTGGCAGCATTTAACAAATGCTCTTAACCAGATAGGTACAGTATTTATCAGTACTTCAGTACATGTGGTTCCTTGGGAAGGCTCATGGTGGTGGTAGCACTTTACACTGCCACATGAGCTATAGTTCCCTTGACCTGATATACCCAGAAGTCAAATTCTTGTAGCTCTGTGCTTAAGACTGTTACACATGCAAGTCAGATCTAATGTGAAATATTGCAACCCCATATTGACATGTTGGCTTTTAGAAATGTATGTGGGAACAATGAAATGATTAAAGCTTTACATGCAGCAAGGATATAGTGTAATTAGTAAAATATGAAGCAAGTCATTTTCCATGGCAATTATGTTTGTAAGTAATGATACTGAATAATAGATAGTTTAAAGCACAATAGTAAACATACAACACACCACTTTATATAGTGTCATGTATGTATTGAACAAATAATTTAAACAATGTCATTGATAGAAAAAAATATAGTAACTATTGCACTCTCTATTACTGTCAGTGACTTACTAAATGTACAGCTGCAGATCAGTCATGAAGCATATCGGAGGCATTTTGGTTCATGACTCTACAAAACAGTTTAATTTCTAATGGGATTAAGGTCAAGATTACCTTTCTAGATTATTGAGTTGTTGATTTACTCCTTTGTTTTGTAGTACTGGACTATTGCATGGCACAACCTCAAGATTTGGATCACATACGGATGCCTCGACATACTGTAGCAAGAATGCTCGTAATTCATTGGTCCCTCAATTACTGCAAGTCATGTTTTACACAATATGGAGGATGCTCCATTGACATGCTGCTGTGCAGAACATTGTATACTGCACAGTGCACACACATTTGGACATTTGACATAGTGTTAGTTGTGATATGGAGTATCCAGGTAGTTTTAAACACTTGATATTTGATTGTGTACTTGAACAGAGTCTGCAGAGGTACATAAAACAGTTTTCTTTTCTTTTTTTTTCTTTTCTTCAAACCCTGAGTATCTGATTCCAATGATCTTGTTTTTGAGAGGTCATATCCTAGTAGTTAATATATCTTTCCACCTTTGGCCTTAAATGTTTAACACCATTAGTTCAATAATGATGTGACGATGTAAAACGTGTATTGTGTGTGTATTATATATATATATATTTATAGTGGCGTCACAATATTGTCTCAGAGAGAGTGAGATGGGGAGAGAGGACACGGTTAGGATGCCCAGAATGCTGTGCGCCTCTTCACAGACTGTAATTTAGTTAAATGTATTGCTTGATTCTGAATGACATGTTATATTAGTTTAATTAACACTTGCATGCCTGTTAATTTCTTTAGGCTAAAGTAGGTGCTTACCCTCCTTGTGTGATTTCAGTTAACCTGTCTCCATTTTTCCTGAAAATCAGTCCTTTCCTGTTTGTTATGCTTTGAATAAACATTGTTAGAATTCTCCACAGATGCTGCAACAGGGAATTTCTCTCTTGCTTCCTGGTGCCAAGACTTTGTGATTTTATAGGGGTAACTGGGTGTATCTTAAAATCCTTGAGTGACCTTCCCAAGGTGGCTTGGTCTGCTATGAGTGTTCATGTTAATAAAAAAATTTTATAGCCGCAAGTGGCAGTTATGGGTTCATGCATGTAAAGGCCCTTGGACCCATGAGTGGTAATAACAGAGAATCAGTGAACTATAATATTGTTGATACCAGATTAAGCGGTTTAATGGTTGACACACAGGCCTTGTAGATCCCTTCTACAAGAGCCCAAGGGCTGATACATGCTTGAACCCAGAACTGCTGCTTGCTGCTATATTATAGATTTATCACTCTATACTTCTTATTTTACAATATTAAACCTCACTTCTCCACTGTTGCCACATTGCATAGCATTGAACCGTTGAAAAATGCTGTGGCGTAATCTGAAATTGACCAATTGAGCAAGACATCCAAAAATCATCCATGAACTCTTCATACATTAACATGACTTGATCGTTAAAACTATTTGCTCGGATATCGAAAATGTCAGGTCTGTTGTTTATTAAATGTCACTTTTAAAAGGTCACTTTTCAGGTAGGTTATTATGCAGAAATCCAAGTAATGCCAAAGCCCTCAAACATTTTCTTGCAATTGTATTGACAACGTTAAAACTCAAGAGGTTTTATTTTTTTAAATATTTATTTTATGCAAAATAAATCATTTTTATTCAAATAACATTTTTCCAACTAATAAACTCATAAAACTGATTCTTTCTTGAGGTCTTTCTGTCTTAATAGCTTTGTATTTTCAGAAAATCATGAGTTAGTGAACCATGGTTTTTTTGATGAGATGAATGCTGTAATATGGAGTGCAAAACTGAAAATAAGTAGATAAGTAAATAAAATGGTTTCAGATTTAATTAACTGGTTCCTGCACTGTTGACACACCACGTAATTAAATCTAATCAAATTTTGCATGAGATCATAAAGAGCATGTTATTTTTCAGTTTTCAGTTCAAACATCTCATTACAGTAACAGGAATCAATAAATGTAAGAATACATTTATAATAACTTTATAATAACTTTTTCTCTTCAGTTTATTCTATTGATCTACGGAATTCAAATATGATGGGCTTAGCTTTTTAAAACATATTAATAATAAACATATTAATATAATAACATATTAATAAAATAACATGTAGTCATAAGACCATTATAAATGTGAGCCAATGTTCAAGACGATACTCTACCAACTATCATTTTCAAGATAAGTGAACCTAGACAGTAAAAAGGTTTAAATATTCTACTAATAAATAAAATAAAATAACAGTCAAATGTACAATGTGGCTAAAATAGAAAGATCTATAAAATATTATTTCTGTATAGTTTGCTTATCAATCAACAACAGTGACTGACCATGAATAGCTTTGTACCTTAAAAATGCCTCAATGCATTTTATAGCGACATCATCAATCTCTGGGTCAAACTTGTTAGCCAGGAGATGTTTCTGCATCACAATCCACTTCAGATCTCCAGCTCCGTAAACACATACTGCGTGCCTGTGTGAGCCGGTGCAGGGTGGATATGGGGCCCCTTGATTTATGTCCCCTTCATGATAGCTCCACTTCACTAGCCTTGCGATGGCTATCATGTCTGATTCATCAAACTTTATGTTTGGCAGTTTAGATCCAGGCACCGAGGGCATCCTATTCAGCGTAGCCCACAGGTGCTCATCTGGACTATAGGTGTCTTGTTCCCATTTCATGAAGTCCCTAATCTCCTTACTCTTGAATATATGCTCCACGAATGCCCGTGTAACAACAAAGTAAGCATTCCCGGAGAACATGGGGGTTCTGATTGGTGGAGGGGTCTTCTTAACATCTGTCTGAATCACAGTGTCTGTGATGTTATGGTGATACTCCCAGCGTTGCTTTTTGTATGGGTTTGTGGCCTCTGACTCCATACTGTTTTTCCCATTCAGCTGCTTCAGAGACTGGACAATCTCCGCGTTGGTTTTGATGGGGAAATCCATACCACAAGTGTTAAGCAAGTACCTCCACTGGACAGTAGATTTGAGTAGGTCCTGCATACAGTTGATGTCAGCTTGAACTCGAGACCAAGAAGCATAGACTATGTTCTCCAACTTACTGGCCACAAACACATTGGGCAAACAAGACACAATAGCCTTGACAGCTTCTGTAAAGATTTTAGGTGCCTTCTGGTCTACATGAACGCAGTACACATTCTGAGGAGTATAAATAGCTCGCAGGAGCCTCTCAAACATTTCAATCTTCTCGTGGATCACCATTGAATAAGCAATTGGGAAATCTTTCTCCTCCTTGCTGAGATGAACCGTGAAAAAACCCCGGTCTCTGATGTAAGCTTGACAGTCTGCAGTTGCATTTAGGTAGAAGGACTCTGATAAAAGAGATGTTCTCTTCCTGGAAGCGAGGAGTTTGCTGAAATGTTTCTGGTCTACTCCATCCATGTCTCCTTGGATGATAGCTGAACAAGCTTGCAATTCTCCAGCATCCTGCTTTATGAACATGTTCGCCATGTCAACCTGCCTTTTCTGAACGGAGCCTTTTCTTGGAGTAAACACAAGGTAAATGACTGATAAAAAAACACAAATTAAAGAGATATTTTTTAGATTTTGTCTCTTAAAAGCCATTTTGTAGTTGCTTGCCACTTCTTCTTGTCAAGGTTCAGTAGTTAGGGCAAGGTAATGAGTAAGGACCAGCCTGCAGTGTGATGTTGCACTTTAAATTGTAGCTATACAGGGAAGTTGAGAAATAACTGATCCACACAGAAGGGACAGACCATATGAACTTGTGTAGCTGATATGTGCACAGAGGGGTGTGGTTTTGACACATAGGTTGTCTTTGTCTTTACAGGATATACCATTCTACTCATTCAGCAAACAGCAAACATTATCAGTGAACATGAAAACAATCTTGAAAAAACAATTACATTTACATGAAGCCTTTCATAGAGAAAAGCACATGATTTATTGATATTCAGTGTTTAAAATTATTAATTGTAATCCATATTTGATGGTCAGGATTTATGAAATAAGTTTTCTATAATACAGTATGTCATTATGCTTTAGTTTGTGTTTCAATATGTACATGTGAGGGCAATTTGCAGAAGCATGGAAGCAGTGTTAGACTAAATACTGGGATGGTGCGCTATATGTGATAGGTCAAGCTGTTCAAAGTGAAGGCTGTTTCCCATCATGTTTCATCATTCTGTAAATATATATATATATATATATATATATATATGTGTGTCTGTGTTGTTTTCTGGATTTGTTGAAAATGTATCTTCATCTATGGCTTTGTTCATTGTGTGCAAAGTCAGTTTATAAGGGTCTGAATATTTGCATATTCATAACCCCTGGTGACTATTCTAACACAAGCAATTTGAATCTTCTGTTACATGGCTAAGCAAAACAATACCACATATCTGACAATCTTATCTATTCTAAACACTGATGATGTAAAAGTGGAACATGGCAAGGTGAATTCTGTCTAAAAGGGTAGTTTCATAGAAAAGTGAATCTGTGATATCCAAGATAACTCCGCTCATTACTTTTTAACATTTACAGCATTTGGTAGATTTTCTTATCCAATGCAACTCCCAGAAGTGCTTTGGTATACCTACACAGACTTAAGGATTAGCACTGTTCAGTTTTCTCTAAACTTGAATCTTTCCAAGGAAATCTATTTTAAATTCTGTTATTTTCTTACAAATTTAGAAGGCCACATGATTAATCACTGTATAGCACTGCCTAATTTTTCAACACATTTGTTTTTACAAAATGTAACCTGACATTCGATCAACTTGAGTTATTTACTTTTCCAGGAAAGACATAACTGTCAAATGCAAGCAAGCAATCATTGGCAGTTACAGCATTCTAGACTGAGCAGTCTACAGAATTTGTTCAGTCATATTCAAAGCATTTATTAATCATTACAGCCATCTCAGGTAACTTACTGAAAACACTTATTTACAACAGGCAGTCCAATTAATATTAAGTTCTATGAGTTTGCTTTCATTCTAAAAAAATAAAATTAAATTTAAAAAGCTAAAAATATTCTCACACGTAAAAATAGGTATTGTGCCACAGGTGCTCCATATTGTAAATACCTTACAATGACATTATCTGAAAGGCCATTTTCGCAGGACGTTTACTTATTAAAACAAGAGGTTTTCAATGCACACGCAAACTATAAAGACGGAACATTTGACTGATTCATTAACTTGCAAGAGAGTCAGGTCCAGTCCTCAGTGTTCTGACAGTGCTTGTGCAGAAAGACTGCTCGAGCTAGGCTCTGTTGAGGTATGTATTCTCATTCACTTCCTCCTCTTCCTCAGTGTCAGGCTCATGAATGAAGCCGTAGCGGCGGTAGACGGATCCGTCCCGGCTGGTGTACACCACGTCGGCCTCGTCACCGCTGTCCTCCGGCTCAGGCACGCCGTGGGGCATGGGCCTCGGGTCGGGCCCGCCTCCCGCGGTGCCGCTTAGCCTTTCGTAGCTGTGCCTCCAGCACAGCCGCTTCCGAGCACGTGCCTGCACCAGAGCGAAGACAGCCAGGGCCAGCGCGGCAGCCAGGGCCAGCGCGGCAGCCAGGCCTGCAGAGGTGTGGTGGAAGGCCTGGGACCTCCGCCTCAACTCATCATCCTCAGTCTGCCAATCTTCTGGGACAGGAGCCTCTAAACACAGACCTGTGACAAAAGCATTTTACCAGTAAGGTAAAATTTCAGTTTAGTTTTTTTTCACTCATATAATGCTAATCATAATTTTCCACTTGAGCAATCAATTGTATGTATAAATTATGGTAACCCATAATAAGCAGTATAAAACTGTGTATATGATCATTCAAAAGACTGGAAACTTGTTTTTTTTAGTATTACAATTGTGGACACTTTATTGAGTAAAACTGCTTGTCAGCATACCAATTTCCTCCAAACCCAAAACACATGTAGCAGTTTGGTGTGTAAAGGATGCAGACATGGCCAGGAGGCTGAGTGGCTGGTAGACCTAACAGAGCGCCTTTACTGCATCAGAGCAGACCTGAAGTCGAGTCGCACAGACAGCAGTTCCTGGACCCTTCCCCCGCCCGGCAGCAGGCCACACAGCGGCTGGATGAAGCGTGCAGGCCGAAACCCACGTGACAGGTCAGGCAGCTCTCTGCTCCAGCACCTGAACAGTGTCTGCAGGACTCGTCGCAGGGCTCACAAGCCTCCTAATACACACCAGTCAGAGACATCCACCAGATGGGCTGAAGTGAGCAAACCTGAAGTGTTTTGATAAGAGTTCTGTTTGCTAGTTGCATGTAAAAATGTTTTACTAAATCAGTTGGTGGATTACGCAAATTACAGGCAATATAATTGAGGATTTGCATTCTTTCTGGATACTGGCAACATGCTCTTTATGCTACAGCTTTCAAATATTATGTTGCAAAGTAGTAGTCTTTGTTGCTCATTTATATGTTTGTAAAACATTATGATGAGTAGTGTCACTGTTGTATATTCATTATTTGTATATACACTATTGTATATCACATTATTTTCCATTATCTTTATGGAGCAGCTATAAACGGGACCTATGCCAAAATGACGCTGTAAGGAGGAGCAACTTCCCTGCAAACACACGCAGTTGCCGTACTTACATTCTGAGAGAAGAAGCAGCTTTCTTCACAGCGAGGGTAACATACGCCATCCTGCAGGATACTGCCCCAGTCACATGTCACACAACCCTGTGGTGTGTTATCTGTAAACACAGACACACACAAACTATGCATGTTAATGGTGTACAAAGGGAACGCAGGTGTCCGAAGTTTTGTGTAAGTGCACCATGTATGAGGACAGAAATGGTACAGCTTTGCCAAATAAAACAGATCAATCCCAATAAAGAGTAAGATCATCAGTGTTTTATTGCCCATAATAAATGACTGCATGACTGCATTCTGACAGATAATCTTGGAGTTCTCTTCCTAAAATGCAAAATATGGCAAGGTATTAGAAGAGAATATAGCCAGGCAAGCTCACAATAATACTGACATTTCACTCCTAAACCTTCATCAGGTATTGAGGCCTCCATGTAAAATGTTTCCAGTTCTTGGCAGTTTGACCGGCAAAGTTCCAAAACCTCCAAGGTGCCACATTGTATTCTTCCACATATTAGGCATTATATTATATATTATGTATATATACTGTATTACAGGTAATGTATGGTAAATTAAGGCAGTACAGTTTTATATGTATTTCATTCACACTCTTTAGACAGAATGCTTTACATAGACAAGAATAAGAGTATAATGTAACAAAAAGATCAATAAATTAAATTTTAACCCCCCCTTTCAAAAACAAACAAACAAACAAACAAAAAAAAAACTAAAAAAAAAGTGCAGTGCTTAGCCTGACAAAAGTTCAAGAGAAGAGAATTGTTTTGAAGTTAAATTTAAAGATTAAAGATAAATTTAAAAATCAGCACACTAAGACATTTTCCAAGAGTTGTGGGTAGCATAAGAGTTAAATACATCCTTATTATATTTAATTCTAATTCTACACAGTACTAGCTCATGAGGGCCTTTTGATCTCAGAGGCCTAAAGGTTTTGCATGCTTCAAGCATATCAGAAAAATACTTTGGTCTTAAGCTAACTAAACACATTGAAGTGGGTTCTGCAGCTAAATGAAAGCCACCGTAAAGGATTTGAGAACTGGGATTAATATGCTCATTTCTCTTGGGCTTCGTAAACATTCAGGCAGTGGTATTCTGAATTAGTTGTATAGACCTTAATGGTAGAACTATCCAGTAAGCTAGAAATGAAAGCATGGATAAGTTTGTTTAGGTCGAAGGTCTTAAACTCTGGACCTGATCACTGGAAATTAAGTTGGAATTTAAGTCACAGAACTCAAGCATTCCAATCACAGCCCCATGTCCAGATAATACAGACTGATCTTCCCTTTACCTAGAAGTCAAGTGTGATGAAATTTCATGAACTGATCAATAAACTGGCAGAGAATAAATTTACGAGCAGAAATTGGATTCGAGATCTTGTCTAGAACTTTTAGCCATATTTGAACATATGAATTATGATTATTTGGCTTCTAGAGCTGAATCTATTACAACTCATGCATTTCCAACTTTTCTTGTGGTCTATAAAACTTTGAGTCTATAATAGTTTAGTGCAAAGGGATTCAGGATGTAACAGCTGTCAGGGACTTTGGGAAGATACTTGTCTAAACCATCACTTATGCCAAAGCATCAAAAACAGTCAGTTTTATTGAAATGATCAAGACGGATATCAACAGTTTGTTGTTATAACAGATGCTTCTAAAGTGTAAAGAGTAAAGTGTACCTTTTAGTACAGCAGAACTGGTATTCAAATCATGCAAAACCAAATATTACCTGCTTGCCCTCATATGCATCCTCATATGCAGGCTTGTGAGTGATGAATATTTTTGAATGTATCTGTAAACAGCAGCATCCTTTTCGTAAATAAGTATTATTCTCAGCGATAATGACACTGGGGTTATTAGGATGCGGGTGAGCTGTACCTGTGCAGGTCTTGCAGCTGGTGTGGCACTGTCGGCAGTCGGGGCCGCTCTGGTAGAAGCGCTGGGGACAGGTCTCCACGCACAGCCTGGTACCATGCAGCTCCAGCAAAGGAGGCACACACAGTCTGCATGCGTCAGGGCCCGGCCCTGAGCACAGCTCACACGAACGGTCACACTTCTCACACCTCCCCCCTGTACTGTAGTACCTGATGAAGAGCACGTCAGGGGTATTAGCCAAGATATACATTTGATATATTTTTACGAATATGTTTCTGCTACGTGACATCTTGAAAAAGAAGCTTCTGGTTTTGAGAACATGAGAGCAAATGGTGAAAGAGAAGGAACAGTTGTGTCAGACATCAGCCAAAAGAGTGACTCTTTACTGCTCACTTCAAACAAGGAAAAGGTATTCCAGTACAGAGAACGTGTTTAAAAATGAGTAGATAGGTTTCACCATTGAGCTATGCAGTCAGCGTCAATGTTTAACCAGAGGTAATGTTAACCAGCCTGAAGAACAGGGAAATCACAACTGCTTTTTATTCTTTATCCAGATGCAGCTTTTTCACCCTGACCAAATACCAAAGTCTTTAACCCATGCTGCAAATTCGAAACTGATAAATGTTTGTATCCATTTTTCAAATACAAATCCATTCATAGAGTACTGATGCTGCTTTAAAGCACAACCGTAGCACATCCCCTGAAGATGACCCAATAAGACTGTAGGTAAGGCCCCACACTACTACAGGGAATGTATGAAAGTTTCTGTAAAATGTATCCTGTGATGTACAGGTATAGAATAGGTGTATCTACCTAATAGTGCCCACTAAAACTATGACTAAAAATTGTGGTTTTCACTCACACAAGTGCATTTAATTATAGCCTTTGTTGCTTTGACTAAAAATTATTCAATGGCATGACTAAAATTCAACTAAGACTAAACTTCAGCTTTATGGTCTATATAACAAAAATAGCAAATTAAGATACAACCTACTGGCTAATGTAGTAGAAGAAGGCCGAGTTACCAAAAAATCATTGTAGTGTTAATGTGGCCACAACTACATTGTTCATAGTGAGTCACTTCAGCGTATATGGGTATATATACACATAATCTTCTCCACCCTTCAACAGAAATATTTCTTCCTCATGTAATGGAAGAGAGAGGGCTTTGTCAGCTGCTCAGTGACAAACCAATATTTGTCCTGCCTTTCTGTTACAAATGCGTCTTATCTAACAGAAGTCTTATCTAAAACATGCTCTTTATAACTCAGTTTGACTGCTAAGATATCACCTTACTACACAACCTACTGAAACAATATTGACACATAATAGCATCCACTCATTTGGATATTTAACAATTTAACAATATTTAACAATGGCATTCCCTCAAAGGAAATCTAAAAGAACAACTGGTGTGCATCAACGACTGTTTGCCATGGACTTTGAACAGGGGTTTACTCACAAGATAAAAAAGCAACAGGATCATAAAGGTCTAAAGAAGGTGGAGATATTAGTGCCTTTAATGGCATAGAGTCTTTACACCCAAAACGTCTACACTTTGGTGTTGCAATTTCCTGTGTAACTACAGAACTGTTTTGAGTAATGGTGCTTAGATCTACACTGACAAGGAACAATTTGTCCATCTACTGTCATGCAAATTTTTTCAACTTTTATTTTTGCGAAATTCATTGAATTAACTTTTAATGAGGTGCTTAAAAAATCAGTTGCAGACCAATAGACCAACAAAACTTGAATCCATTATAAAACTTGAGCTCTGGTTGTTTCCCAGTGTTGTGTGAACTTGGTGACAGTGTGTCCAGTGCAGGTTTTACCCTGTGGGGCAGTGGGTAACACAGAGATGAGAGAGTAGGTGCAAGTGGCCCGGTGCACAGCTTAGGCAGTCTTTGGGAGAAGCCCCAGAGCATGTGGCACACACGTGATCACAGGGCATACAGAAACCCAGCTCAACCCCATCAGCTTCCTCATGGGCACTGTAGGTCCCAGGTGGACAATCTGTCACACATGAGTCATCTGCAAGACACACGCACACACACACGCGAGCACACACAAAGCATGGAGAAACGTTAGATCCAAGCGGAGATACATTGATCTCATTATCATGTAGTTCCTTCCAATAGGTTATGACTAGCAATGCTATTCTTCCCCCTTATACTGAACACTACCCATGCCCAATTATTAGTTTCATGTCCTCATCTATTTTTCTATTAGCCTACTACTCAGCAAAGCAGTTTACAAAAACACTCACTGAATGAGACAAAAATGGTAGCATTCGCAATTTCAATATCAAAGTTAATACTAGACATAAATTTGAAATTGGTCTGAAGAGTGTCATTTGCAATTAGCTGCTTTAACGAACTTGTTCTTAAAATTGAACTTTACAAAAGAGGGTTTATTCTGTGTTTGCAATACAGTATAAAAAGCATCTTACAATAACAAATTATGCATTTCTCTTTTTGAGAATCCTGTCATCTCTACTGCAGTCTTAATTTTATGAACCCTGTCCTTCTTTAAATCGACCCCTCCGCTGATGGCTCTATAAAGAGTGAAAATATGCATCTCATTAGTGTGAAATAAAATGATAGTAATAAAGAACACTGTAAATTGGGTTTGAAAATAAAATCTGCCTCCTAGCAGTTACCTTAATCCCCAGAGGAAACTTGCTCATCTTAGGACCCAAAATTTGACAAAAATGTCTTCCTAACAACTTATCATCATGTACAAAACTCAAATTAAATATAATACCTAACTGAAAGGTTGGTACCTTAAAATGTTGAACTTGCACTGGTGTTTGTTCATAGCATTTAACTGACGTTCCAAAGAGAAAAGGGGTGAGTCAATGAGTGAAATCTTCAAACCACTTCCAGGTATTACAGTAAAACTGAAAGGAAGCCTTTAACCCAGGGCATGTAGTATAACTGAGAGAAGTCAGTGGGTTCTTACTGTGGAGGTATCGGGGCAGGGCACACATCTGACAGTCTCCGGGCCCCGGGCCTTCACACGACTGGCAGTAGCGATGGCATGCCTGGCATGTGAACTGGTTGTCGTGGAGGAAGGTTCTGGGTGGGCAGTTGGAGTCCCCAGTAACCCCACACATCATGGTGTTTGGGTCTTGAGCCAGGCCCTTGCCACACTGCAAGCACTGGGTGGGCTCGGGGCCCACACACCGAGCACATGTCTGGTGACATTCTGGAGCAAAAGAAGAAATGGTACAAAGTGGGAAAGGCCTACAGCGGGAGCCTGCTGCACATGCAGATCAGACTGTTTAATAAGGGCTTGGCTAGAACATACCTCACCTGACAACAAAGCAAATACATTCTTGAGGAAGAGCTCGTTCTGAACAATCTCATTTGTCCCCTACATCCTTATGTCAAGATGAACTTTTAAGATAACAGACTTAATGACCTTTCAGCTAATTTTATCAGTATATGGGATCTGTATATATAGTTAGGGCTGTACGTTCAAAGGCCAAATGTCCCTCATTTGTTAACCATGTGTTTGAACTGACTTCATGAGCATAAAACCAACAAAAAACATTATTACAAACCTTTCACTATGAGCTCATGTTATCTGCCTCAGGAGAAAAAAGCCAAGTGACATTCACTCTTTAGGTAAGGGGAGTCGAGACACTGCAGTACAGGTTATCGTAAGAATTAAAATATTCAATAATATACAAAGTCAATAATTAAGTAATATATATTATAATTCTGTGCTTATTTGGTTAATTAAATAATTAACCAAATACAGGGGCAAACTGTGACTTGTATAAAATGCGTTCGATTCATATAGCCAAGAGCGTGCGGGGAAGCATGGCGACTGGCATTTACTGCCGATCATTTCCGACATCCAAAAGTGACAGGAGTAGTAAAGGTTCCCTCACTCAAGCCGCTGTATTTAATCAATCACGAAAACGCAGTAAAATGCCTTTTAAAACCAGATTTCCCCTCCTCTTACTCTTGCTGCCACAAACGATCGCGTGAAGTGAGAAGTCTCTCCCACAAGGTGATCTGTGCGCTCTAACCCCACTGCTCGGCTCTGTCACACTCGAACGTGTGCTCCATCTGTGAACCGAGGAGTGAAAGAGAAGGCCCCACTGCACGGCCTGGAGCGTGTAACCAGGAGCACGCCGGGGCCTCACCCTGGCATTCCGCGCTGGAGGTTTGGTAGTAGGTCCCGGCAGGGCACTCCTCCGAGCAGGTGCCCTCGTACAGCTTCGGGGTGAGGGTGGAGCAGCTCTCGCAGTCATCCGGGAGGGGCCCGGAGCATGTGCTGCATGACGAATGGCAGTGCACGCACACACCCTGGTCCAGGTCTTCAAAGAAACCCTCTGGACAGCTGGCTCTACACTCCCCGTTCAAAAGCAGGTAGAGGAAACTGCATCCTGTAATAGAACAGAAGCCAACCTGACGTCAGCCTGCAGGTTGACTAAATGTCGGCAGTTTGAGGGGTTAGAGATTTCCGTACAATTGTGTTCGTGCCCTGCTCACGCACTAGAACATGTGCTGTTGTCTCTGCAGACATCACAGTGGGGGCCGCAGCGGCGGCAGGCGCCATCCTGGGAAGGGTAGCTCCGCGCGGAGCAGTTGTGCACGCACAGCTTGTTCTCCAGGAACAGACCCTCTCTACATGCAAGGCACTGTGTCCTCCGCCCATCACAGGTCAAACAAAGGTCATCACAAGGATCACACGTGCCACCTTCCGTCTCAAAATAACCACTGAAATTGCACAAACACACAAACATGCGTGCACAAACACAAAATGTGTCCTGAACCTGCTTTATGTGTTTATGATTCAACACATGCTTATATCCTAGAACCTAGAACCCTAGTAAATCTAATCATTAGTGCTGCTCCTCCAAACATTAACAGACAGACAAACACAAAGGTAGCAGCAATATTACCTGACCAGTTTCCACTGACGCAAACTGACTGCTAATAAATAATGTCCACTAAATCCTATCTTAAACCCTTAAAGGAATTCAACCCAAAATGCTAACATTACTAAAAGTAACTAAACAGTAGTAGAGGGCTGTTACATAAATGAGATTATGATAAATGGCCAACGCAAGCTTTATTTATTTTGGATTGGGGGGGTGGGGCGGTTAATTACTTACTCAGGGCACTCGGACCAGCACCTGCCCTGGAAGAGGAAGAGCTGGTAGGTGTCGGCTGTACAAGTGACACACTGCTCTGCACTCTCACAGGCCTGACAGTTAGCAGAGCACCTCTCACACTGCTGACTGGAGCTGTTAGCATAGAAGCCTAAAGGACAGTGCGGCACACACACAGACTCCTGCTGCTCCAGTAGGTACCCTGCATCGAGGTGGGACGGACGGGAAGGGTGAGAGACAGAGATAGCGGAAGGATGGCTGTTGATGAGATGTGACAGCATTTATCATATTTACGCGCAGAAAGTACACCTGTCTGTACCTTACCAGAAGCACAGCTGTAACAGTTCTGTGCCTTTGGACCATAACATGTCCTGCAGGAAGTGTCGCAATAATGGCAGTCACGAGTCACACCTTCAAAGAGAAAAAACAGTACACATTGTCTCTTTAGGATTGCCTTAATGTCTGTTTTTATTGTAGATATAATGCAGTATCAAGAAGTATCCAGCAGAGGTCAGGCACAGTATAAACAAAGATGCAACCGTCTGCTCAGTTTAACAATATTACGATCAAAATTGCTGAATAAATATCACTAGTTAAGCAGACACTGTGACTAGACGACGCTTTTGAGTGTTTGACAGTACACCTGAAACAATTTTTCACATGAAGGAGTGCATAATCATATGTATTTAAAAAAAACTTTTTAGGCACCTGACATTTACATTACATTTCAGATCTCCTGTCATATATCTGCCCAAGAGCTACAGGTCAAAGTTCAGGGCCATAGGGGTCATTTCCACACTCACTATCAAAGTACTGGCCCTCAGGGCAGTTGATGACGGGGCACTTCCCATAAACGGGCCGGTACCAGCCACTGCACCTGTCGCAGTCTCTCACCCCTGGGCCATGGCAGGTTAAGCAGGAGGCATGACAGGGCTGACAGCGGCCCCCTCTGGTGTCCCTGAACGTGTCCTGGGGACACACTTTCACACAGGCCCCATCTGAAAGCCGAAGGACAAAACATGGAGATTTCAAATTTATGTTCAAATATATCACTTTTTAAAAACTAATACAACAGAGGTACCTTAAAATTAGAATCAGTATTCTGTAAAGTTAATATTTTTTTTCATTAACGAGGACAAAACAAGCAAAGCTGCAACTCAGAAGTGTTATAGGTACAGCTGGCAACAGGCTCAGTCAGTCAAAGTGAAGAGAATTTCCTTGTGAATGTTCGGCTACTGAATCTGCATGTTCCCCGGCTGAGTGACCTCGACTTGCTGGGCTCCTCCAACTGCCTCTCTTCTTCACTCTGTTCATCTCTCAGTGCCTTTCCCTACTGATTCTCTCTCTCTCTCCCTCTCTCCCCCCCCCTCTCTCCCTCTCTCCCTCTCCCCCCCTCTCTCTCTCTCTCCCTCTCCCCCCCCTCTCTCTCTCTCTCCCTCTCCCCCCCCCCCTCTCTCTCTCTCTCTCTCTCTCTCTCTCTCTCTCCCCCCCCCCTCTCTCTCTCTCTCTCTCTCCCCCCCCCCCTCTCTCTCTCTCTCTCTCTCTCTCTCTCACCCTTCCCTCCCTTCCTGTCAGGCTGGCCAGGCGTGAAATAATCAACCAACTCAACCAAATGAGACAGAATGAAAAGGAGATCGAGAACAGCTACTATAATAAACACAATGACTCCATTATATTATTTTATGTGTCATTTCATCTCATGATAATGTGTGCCTCACTCTACAAAATACAGTCTAACGCATGAATGAACCATTTTATATACTCCTCAAAAAAAGAAAACATCTGTCAGTCTTTCAGTCCCGACGTATCCCTCTAGATTTTGCATTTAGTTTATTTGCATGATATCAAATAAGCTAAATGCAAAATCCATGGCCATGGATTTCCAACTCAGATGAGAGGAGACACGAGTGGCCCCAACGCACTGGCATTCAGTTTTCTGTGGCACTCACACACTTCATCGGTTTATCCACAGTCGGCACTACACTTGGGAAAAACCAGCAGCACAGAAAAGCTGAGATCATGCGTGGGTAAGGTTCAGTGGGCAGAGTTGGGGAGCGAAGACTGGTAGTGTACGCACTGTGGAGGAAGTGAGACGGTTGGCAGGCCAGGCAGAGCGTCTCACTCCAGCAGTCCAGGCAGGGCTCTGGGCAGCTGAGACACAGACCCCTGCTCCGCTCCTCATAGCACCTCTGGGGACAGTGTCGACGACACTGGTGCTTGTAGCTGCACACCAACAGAGGACAAAGAGGCTTTGAAATGCCACAGCCATCGTTTGGCATGGAGCACTGTTTAAATAGCAAACACGGGGATGAATATATCCTTTTGGACGTCAGATAGCCTGTGCACAGATTTATGTCAACCTGTCACACTGTAGTCTTGTTCATTCATTTAGTTCAAGCTCCAAAGTACATTTGGGTTGAGGTGCCTGCTACGAACACTGGCCTTAATAAATCACCAATCAATTTGCAGACCCCCCCCCCCCAAGACCACTTCAGGACTGAAATCTTCTGTATGCACATGCTGTCTGTGTTTTCAGGTCAAAAGGTCCACTCCGGCTCACATGCTCCTCTTCCAGGCTGAGTGGCAGAGAGAGACTACTGGGCACGCTAAGGCAGGCAGCCTGCTGAACTGGGTGAGCAGTAACCAGAGAAGGTCCTCCACCCCCATCTCAGAGAGTAGAGCACCAGCTCAAAGCTCCAGCACACCTGTCGCTCTCTCCTGAGCTCCATTCATCCATCAAACCTTCAGAGTTGGATCATGAATTACATTTTCAAGCTGATTTACTCTTCAGCTCAAACAGTTTCAGCTAATCCTCTGGACCTTTTTGGTAGAGTCTGTACTAATTTATTCAGATGTGTTAGGCAGAAAATAATGTATTTGTTGACTGCTAAAACAATGGAACCTGTCAGTCAGTGCAGTTCATCAGTCTGGATATTGTGTTGCAAAATAGGTTACAGGTCACCAAGTCCATGTACGACAGGTAGCAGACTGTGAGGATTGCATTACAGTGAAGTCACATACAAGTTACAGACTGCTTCATATTTAGGCTAGAGGAGATAGGAGGGACACACTGATGTAATGTCTACCCTTCTCATCTTAATTAAAGACAGGGCCATGTTAGCACCGCAGTCCTGGTTGGCACCTCCTGCTGTGTTACCATGGTGCTGGAATTAGTTGAGAAAGACCAGCCAGGAGTACCCCAACACATTCATCATTACTGATCTAGAGCAGGGCTCTCTGCGAATGAACACACACACACACACACACACACACACACACACACACACACACACACACACACACACACACACACACACACAGAGTCCTGAATTCACCAGACACCAGACTGGAAGGAATCCCTCAGTGGAAGCACTCATATGCTCATACGGCTCAGGAAGAAGGTGCATCAGCATTTGTAGCTTATTTATCAATCAGTGCTAAGATGAATCAACAATTACGGTTACACACCTTTGCTACATAATTAAAGACAATCAACTGAAACAATAAATTAACTGTTTTTAGTCATTTGAGTGTGACAGTGGACAAAGCCTCCACAGCAACAGAGCAAGCACAATAAAAGCATGTGGAATGTGCTGCCTCTGTAGTTCCCTTCACATTCATTACTGAAGCTACCAACCCCACAGAAAGAAAGAAAGAAAGAAAGAAAGAAAGAAAGAAAGAAAGAAAGAAAGAAAGAAAGAAAGAAAAAGAAAAAGGGAGAGAGAGAGAGAGATCCACTCACTACCTCAAAGGCAGGTAAAATTTTACACTGAGGTGGTGAGTGGATCTCAGGTAACCAGGCATGACATTATGCCGAGGGAAACCCGATGCACAAGACAGCAAGAGGTCTTAACAACAGTGAAAAGGCACACAATCGGATGACTGTTCTCCTCACACTGCCTGCAGGACCCAGCCTGTGTGTAGCATCCATGGTTAAGAGTAAACTACATAAACACCAAATCAACTATACATTCAGCTACCCTTCATGTCTTGGGTGAATATGTGATTTGTTGCCAAGTTCACATAGCAAAATTAAGCAAAAGCAATAAGTAAACTCACAGAAAGTAGCCATCAGTGCAGCTGTTACAGAACTCGGGGTCATCTGGTGTGAGAAACAGAGCAATCACTCACAAGCGAACAATCCAAAAAAAAGCCAAGCATTAGGTCACATCAGAGGTGCTCACAGAGCAAAAGAAAAAATTAGTCCCAACGCTCTCTTAGAGTAGCATCACTACAGTAGGCTATCACTACCATCTGGATATAGCTAACGTTGCACAAGTGTATCGACTGGAATACTCACCAGCAGAGCAGGACTTGCAGCCAGCTTCACAGTCTATGCACTCTCCTGAGTCTGGATCCCGGACCTGACCTGCAACAGTAGGAACAGAACGGCTGATGGAGTAAACTAATCCCCATTATAAACAACGGATCCCTTTCATTAGTACACAAAGCACTAAACCATTAAATTGCCTTTTTTAAAAAATAATCAATCAGCAAGCAGAAATGGAAGTCAAACACAAAATACCTCCATCGGTGATATGCTCAACAGCTGTCAGCATCCATGTTCATTGCTAACACAGCCGGTGCCGCATACTACTTTGTGCAAACATGCGTCACCCACAGACCTGTTCCTTCTACACTTACCCACACCGCATGGCACTGCTAGGCAGAGCCCACTCTGTAGCTTATATCCTTCCCTGCACTTGGCACAGATGTGGCCATCAGCGCAGATCTCACAGTTGGCTGCACAGGGCAGGCAGGTATACTGCTCTCGATCTGAGTAGAACTCCCGTGGGCAGTGAGCTCGGCAGTGGCCCTGGTACAGGAAACGCTCCCTTCCATCCTCGTCTGTAAATGCCAACGTTGCAGGATTAATGTTTCAATGTATCCACTGCTCAGACTCACCCCTTCTGATCTGAGGAAGGTTTTGCAGATATTCAGCTAGATCAGCACAGAATGGCATTGGTAAAGGAGTGTCAAAGGGCAGCTTCTTCCCACAGCTAGGTACTGTTTTCACTGTCTTATTGTTGGACATGTGTCTCCCTCTTCATAATGAATAATAAATAAATACGGCAGAAAATCAAGTGCAACAATAGGTCAGAAAGGTCAGGAGTTGTAAGCACAACTATAGCCAAATGTGAGGGAGCTCATAGAATGAGTACCAGTTGATTATACACACACACACACAGGTAAACTGTGAATTCCCAAACAATAAACAGGCCTTACAAAGAAATCCTTCAAATTAGTGCACAGCAACACTAATAAAGAGAAGTGATCCCTAAATGCCCAATGTCATCTGTTTGTGTCACTCATGACATCTTCCTCTAAATAGCAACAGCAGGTTGCTCTGACTGACATGCCTTGCCAGGTCTGGAAGGAGGTAAACAAGGGCAATCAAGAGCGAATGCGAGTGAATGTCGGTGGTGACATGGTGTTTTATGGCATGCATGACGGACGTATGGCTACCTGCGGAAAACACATTCTAAGGCAGCTAAGAAAGCCTTGGAATTCCATTCCGTTATTCTGAATGAGAAGGGAGACAAGGGTTAGAAGATTCTGGAACTTTCTGGGGCAAAGAATAGGAGGAAGAGTTATTGCTCAGGCCAAGGTGATCATGCATGAGCATATGATCATATATGGTTCATGCATACAACTTTGACCTGTTGGAGTTTTTCTGGCTAAGTTTACTGGCAAGCTAGAGCTCTCTCAAGCCAGTACTTGGACCTGCATGATCACACTGTACTGTTTGGTCTGTGACTATATGGCATTTATTTATTTATTTTTATTTATATGCCTTAAAAACTTAAGCTACTATTTTAAGTTATCTCCATTATAATGACAATTATACATTTTTAAAATCAGTTGCTGTCAAATGAGCAAGACACAAGAGTGTCTAATGGTCTGCAGCAGGCTCTAAAGAGTCTCATGCTATGAGAATTCTCTCTTAAATAGCCAAACTGCAGTGCAAGTCACCAAAATATGCATTAAGAGTAACTGATCTTTTTTTAATGTTGGAAGTACTATCATAAACTGTCTTAGCAGAATTAAAAACAATTGACAGTAATGCGCATAGGCCACTTTTGGTTTATTTTACCACATCTTACAGCTCCAGCATGCATCTTACAGACATTCATCACCATCCTACAGAAAATATAACTTAAAATCAAAGTTTTCATACAGCACCATATATATTAAATGCACATTTAGTGTTTTGGTATGTGGATCTTTGGGGTTTGAGACCTCATAAAAGATGAACAGGTAAAGCAAAGGTGGCAGCATGTTCAGTAAGCTGCATCACATACTGTAGTATGTGAGGGATGAACAGACTGTAGTATCAGACACCTCGGGGCCATTTCGGACTGTTACAACAGTCTTCTGTTCGGTATTAACTGGTTTCTTTATGTCGGGGAGGAAGGAACGTGCCTCTTTCTACTGCTGCAACAATGTACTTAAAACAGTACATTTCTACAGGGAAGCTCACAATATATGAGACCAAATCACCAGAGTAATCCTACGCATTCATAACTATAGGTCTGATTAAAGGTCACAGAAATAAATACTACAACCTCATAACTCTGAACAGTCTGAACCATTCTCACATTGGTTGTTATTAAACAAAGAGTCTTTTAAGGTATGGCTCCTTTTGTCACCATCTATTGAGAATGGGATGGGCCTTTTGAGCCATCTCTAGTTCATTGTTTCATTCCAGCAGCTTCGTGGAAAAGGTACTTTTGTGCACATACACAATAGCGATTCCCTCTACTCAATGAATCCTCCAAATCCCCTCCCCCATCAAAAAAAACAACCACCCACTGAGGGATGAATTTACCAAACCTTTCACAACAATAAAGCTGATTTAATTTCATCAGATACATTTAATAATCTTACAAATGATTCTGTTTTAGTTTTTTTTTTGATAGGTCCGGAAAAACCCGTAAGATTCGAGGCTGTGTTGTAAGACTGCACAGGCTACTTCAGTGATGCACAGCTAACCAAAGGCTGTTTGCAAAATGCTACTAGTGAGAAGTTACTCAGATAGGATTATTCGTTTGTTTATTTGTTGTGTGAGGAAATGTCATAACAACGTTGTTTGAATTGGCAACTCACAAGTTAAAAAGAACAAGTCGATAGGAAAGTTACCCATTTCTCGTAAAAGTGAACTTCGGTGTATACGCACAGACTACATACACAACCACTCGCTTCTGCGAAAATACGCTTGAGTGCGACATTTCCACCTGTGAGATGTAGGTGAGCTCCGGGCTCGTGTCGCTTACCTAAACCACACGCGGTGCACTCGAACAACTCATGGCCTTCGCACTCGCTGCAGGTGGGATGGCACACAACGCACTGGTCTTTTAACGCGAACTGTCCGCCGGGACACGACAGGGACGATGGTTTCGCTCGGACGCAACAAAGACAACACGCAAAAATAAGCGCCGCTAGTCCTGCCTTCATCTTTTGCAGTACTTGAAAACGCATTTGTGGGGCAAAGAAAATCCCTCTAAGATGCGCCTGGATAAACTAGGGCAGTGCGGTGCAGCATGCCAATAACAATGCTCCGTCCTCATAACAAAACTTGCTCGGGAAATTAGATGGAAGGGGATTGGTCAACACGATTGTGGACCACCTATTTCGGTGTTCTATTTAAAAGAACTCACAAGGGGATTCTTTTAAATGCGCTTTGCAGTTTATAACCTATAAAGCATCTGTAAAATCGAAAGGTTTTTGTACTACTCAATAACATAAATGTAGTTCTGTGCTGCTCAAAAACACACTCGAGATTAACGTAACTGCATAGCTGAGATTAAGTTCCCTATAAAACACCAAACTAAAATGTTTCACCTTTCATCGGTTAGGCCTATAGGCAACCTGGGTCTACCTCTCTCCTACATAATTGGCTACTTTTTGTAATTATGAGTTACTTATGAATAATAAATCACCGACAAAAATCAGAATTTATGTCAACATATATTTGAATATATTTGAATGCTGAATATATTGACTTCATATCCTAATATATCTTTGAATATATTGTGTTTATATCTCATAATTATGTTGTTTTGCTAGGGTTACACTGCATGGCTTTATTCCCAATGATATCTCGATACTCCAAATAATCGGTAGATCAATATAATGGTCTCAGGTTTCGTGTAATGGATATATCTAAAAGACCATGTAGTTTGAAGACACAGAACCTTGGACGTTAAGTGACTGTGATTTCTTTCTTTGTTTTTTAATTTTTTATTTTATTTTAAGCTATATCATACGTATGTTCTGTTTAATTTAAATCTTTAAAGCTTGAAATAAACTTAATATTAACTCACAGTTATAATTACAATTGTATATATATATTAACTTTACTCTTAAAGATTTAAATAACAAACTTTTAAACAAACTCCTTTACTGTTTCCATGACCGAAACATGCCAAGGAATTTGGGCATTCACAAATCTCTTGTAGGTTTCTGAACAGCAGAGGGAGTAAGAGTGTAAAAGCCTGCCCCATGTGAGCGAGGGAGGTTTCCAAGAGAGCTCACCCACACAGCCTACACTAGGCCTATCCTGGGGGAAATAATGTTATCAATTTCAATATAACATAAACATGGTTATATGCAGTATATACATATTATACATATAATGTATATAACTAGCAGAAATTTCCCAAATAGTTAAGCAGGTACAATAAAAGGTTTATATATATTTATTGGCCGTTACGTATTAAAACACTGTCAGTTGTGACTTGTATGGTCAAGAAATGTACTTGCAGTCTTGTTAACTAAAAATTAAACACATACAGTATGCTGTTTTTTAAACGTAGGTCCACACTGATATCGACGCATATAAAACAGTTTACGCAGTAGTATCTGCTTACCCGTTATCAAATGTAGTCTTTGTATGTGTTTTCCTTTTACTTATAAAAGTGTGTGTGTGTGTGTGTGTGTGTGTGTGTGTGTGTGTGTGTGTGTGTGTGTGTGTGTGTGTTTACTTCTTTTACTTACTTTTTACTTACTTTGTCTTAGGTATCATAGCAATGCAAAGCACTTCCAGAGACACACCCTTGAAGCAAGGCTTGTAAAAAAGTCGCAGTCCAAGACCATAAAGCGCCCACCTCTGGTGATTGACAAGTGGGCAAGGTGAAGGTTACGAGTCCAGTGCTCATAATGGCGGGCCAGTCAAATTTAGGCTAAATGTGTAAAATCCATATGCTCACATGTGGCTGTCGAAACTATGAGGACGGAACAACAAAATATAAAAATACGAGTATGTGACGGTAAACCTAACGGAAAAAGGACGGAGGCAGTTCAGACCGCGGATGAGGACAGGCAGCGGTTTTCCACAGTGGGCGTGTCGAGCTGTCGCCCCCTGACGTCACACGGTGGGGGCGTGGCTTTGAGCCTCTGCTGCATCGCTGAATGGCATGAGGATGAGGACGAGGATGAGGGAGACAGCTCGACGAGGAGGCTGATCTTGTCATATGATTTTAAAGCCGTATTTTCGAAGGGACCGATCTATTCATATTGACCCAGGGATGAGGAACGATGAATGAATAAGGAAAGGTAAGATATATATTTCTTGTTCTAAAAGCGAGCCGTCAATTAAAATTCTCACGATAGAGGCTAACCAGCTGCTGGAATCACTGCGTACGCTGGGCAGGTGCACCTGTCTTATTTAGATGTGGTCGTGCCGCTTTAACTTGCATTTTGAGGATTTTGCGGTCTGTATAATAACGGAGTTTTTTTTTAATGTATTTTTTATTTATTTATTTATTTATTTATTTATTTATTTTACGAAGCCGTTGAGGATGAGTGGCCCATTATCTGGCGTATTGGTACCAAGGTGTGAGGTTGTCTTTCTTAGTGCAACAGTATAAGCGGCAAAGCTTGCGGTAAGATCCGAAAAGAATTCTCTTTGTCTATAGATGTGTGGCATCCCAGACTATTAATCTGTCCTAACAGGGCTGAACGAAGTCTAACGACTCTAAGACTAAAGATGCATTCATTTTACAGGCACGCTGCGAGAGGATATTTGAATGGTTTTATTACAATGATATGTGAATGGTTATTACAGTCTATAAGCACAGAATAGCTCCCGTTGAGCTTTGAGTTCAACGTGCCCTTATTCCACAACCTAAGGATGTGCTCCCCAATTTGGTTAACCCACCTGCTTTTACAACGCAACTTAATCTAGGCTACTTTGTAAATACGCTATAAGGCTGTAGCTACCTGTGAACCTGTTATGTGGTACTGGAGTCCTCCTGAATTATGAAAGCTGGCTACATTCAGGCCAACTTTGCTGAAGCCCAGACTGTTCACTATTTGCTTTTATTACGAGTATTGCAACATGTCTTGACTATGCTTTGTTAGATGTGCTTGATATAAAATTCAGTCTATTTAATGGAGTGTTTTTGGTATGTAAAATTCTGTAGCCCTGTATAATAGCCTAGTGAATACTTCTAGTGGCAGGGTAATTTTGTATGTAATTTTGCTACTCTAGGCAAGTAAATGATGTTTGTTTAGACTCTATGGTTATTGATCATGATAATATACTTTGCCATCCAACTGAGTTTTTTACAAGTTTGCCCAAATCAGTGTGATATTGTAAACATTAGTGTGGAGACAGTATGTCATTTGATACTTGTTAGCACACAGTAAAATTCAAAAATCTTATTTACCAAATACTGATTTGGCTTTTTCAATCACAGGCATGGATGTACTTGACTAGATCTGGGTAAAAGGCTTCTCCAAACTCTAACCTTAAGCATTACAGTGACGACTCACCAAGCTGTTTTTTTTTTTTTTCCAGTCTGTGACCTGCGCTGGTTTTGTAACATGCACATAATAGTACTATTGTGAAAAAGGTCAATATATTCGATTTTGCAGCATATGTGGGTAATGCATAGTATATTGTTGTTGGCCTGGAGGATACTAGGAGGTATGTACTGTGCTGTCATCACATATGATGCACAATGTTTTAGCATATGTGCATGATGCATATATTAGGGCTGACCTGAAGGGTTTCAGGAGACTCAGCTCCGTGCAACATCCTACACTTTAGAAGTCTAAAAATGCTGAAGGACAGAACAGTTTTGCTCTGAAAGATGTCCTGCATGCCTTAGTGAACTTGAGAGGACTGATGGTGTCCACTTCTACTTCCTGTTAAACATCATATCGGAATAATTTAACTCAAATGCTATAACTTAAATGTCATACCCACATTTGTATGAGTTCCAGAAAAGGACGTCTACTCTCACAGTAAAATAATTTGTGTAACTGTATGACTTTCACGTGGTAAATAGAGCACCAGAATGGACAGTAGTGTGAGCAGCAATGCCAAGTTAGCCCTTGTCAGATAAAAATCATCTTCTCCATCTCTTTTTTCCATCAAATTAGAAATGTACCTAAAGTAATGCAAATAAGAGACAGACAGACAGACCGAGACAAATACAGTCAGAGAGAACAGGTATGACCTTGACCTGGCAATTTGTGATTCTATCAAACAGCCCAGTGGGGCCTGAAATGAAAATCTTGCTGATGCATGTGTTGTCACTTTATTTATTTATTTTTAATTCATTAGTTTTGCTTTCTTATGCTAGCATGCATAAGAGGGTGGTTTGTACACAATAATATAAATTGCAATTGTGAATATTAGACAGATGGAACAGTCAGGGCAAGGCAGCCGAGTGAGAGTCCTGTTCACGGTGAGGTGCTGGGGACAGCGCTTGCCTGTGGAGCACTTACCACATGGAATTCTGCCCATGTCACAGGCACTTTATTCCCAGAAATATGGTTGAGCAGGAATGATGTGGATAGGATCAGTCTGAAAGCGTGCATGCTCAGGACTGAAGAGCTCACATAAACGCACTCTTGCTGTGTGTGGTTCATTCACTATTTCCAAAAAGACCAGCTTATTTACTTGGTTCTTTTTTTAGGGGTTAAGGAAGCATAAGATCTATTTTTATGTATGATAAATCATTACATGCATAAATACACTATAAAATGTGGCATCTTTGGAACGAAGGGGCAAGGCACAAGTGACAGACAAAAAAAGGTTTTAATTTAAAAAAAAAGGCAAACAGGAGCAAACTGAGTCAAAAAATGTAACAGAAACAAGAAATGTAAGCAGAAGGTGAACAAAGGCAAACAACAGACCGAATGGTCTTGGCATTCATAGGCGTGTGAGATGTATTCTCATACAGGGGAAGGTCAATCCTGTGGGCTTAAATAATAATAAAAAATAGGGAAGATGGAATGTGGTGCAGGTGTGCATGATAATCAATGAGTAGGCGATCATGAACGTAGAAGTGGTTGTGTGTTGTGATTGGTGGAGGGACTGGCAATTGATGGGCTGGAGGTGTCTGATTGGCTGGAGGAGAGTGAATGAGGCTGTGCGTGTGTTTGGGTGTGGGCTGGTGTGTGACAGCTGTGTCCATCACACAAGCCTTTGTAACTTTTTATATCTGCAATTGAATCGCACTTTTCTAGTTAGTGCTATGCTTTTTTCTGTGATGAAGTCATACTTTCTTCAGACTGTGTTTCACACTGTAAACTATGATGTATTTACTATCTGAATAGTTTTTCTTTATCTTGCATTTGTAGAGCAGTGCTGCACCGACATCATTATTTGAGTCACGTATATATAATAATGTATATATAATATAATAATTGAGAGTCCATTTTGTGGACTTGACGTGTCAGATTTGAATTAGATTTGAATTTAGATTTGAATTTAGTTTAGAAGTTTGAGAGAGCGAACTGTTTTTGAAGCTATGTTTCTTTTTAAGCAGTTTAGAAAATGCAGCAGAATAGAAAGGTTTTGTTCATCCCGGTCAGTATATTTTATCAAATTGTGAGCATTTTGCCTTCAATCCCCTTTACTCATTTCCATGATTGATTGTGTGACTTACTTTAGTGCAACAGAGAGTCTCACTGCAAATGTTATGAATTTTAATGTTATACATCTTGAGCAATACCACAAAAAATGTTCCTTTTCAGTTTCCTGCTGCATGTGCTAGAACAGCTAGAGGCCTCAGAGACAGATTACTTGTGTGACTGCTTCTCTCTATCGGAAATATACACAGTTGAACAAGACACATCACGTTCCTGTTTTGAAACTAGCATATTTTATTTTAGTGTAAAAGGTTGCCATATAAGGTGGTTCACAGTTGTGGATAATTACTCAATACTGTGTCAGTCAGAGCATGAGTTAAAAAAAATTACATCAAATGGGCGAAAAGTATAAATATTGTGTTCAAAATAATTTAGATGAAGTAATGCAATAAAATTAAATATTTGGTCATGTATGTCATCAGTATATTTATTCATATGGATGTGATTTTTTAGTTAAATTTTATTGTCTGTTTTTCTGGTATTTTGTGTATTTTATGTGCAATAATATGAAATATATTTAAATATATGTTTCATGGATAAATTTTGATTTACGTGTTTAAATCCAAGCTTGTGAAGAAACTTGTAATACCCAGCTATAACAATTTTAGATTTTGCAAAGGAAAGAAAGAATGAAAAGAAAAGAATAAAAAATTAAAGAAATAAAACCGAAAGGAAAATACATTTTTGAATGTATTGTCACCACCAGAGGAAATGCAAAGGCAGCAGAGACCAGCTTTTAACAATCTATGAATACACATATGAAAATATTACTTTTGTGTTTCTTTAGCTGCTAATTGCCAAGCCCAGTCACACTGACGATCAAAATTATTTTAAAGGAGCAGGACTGAACAGGTCCGGCCCATCAAAGGGAGAATCTGTCTACACTCTTTTTCCAGAGAATTCCATCTCCCTCCCACTTCATTCCTGAAAAATGTAGTCCTTGAGATGAGATGAAACGAGTCAAGTGGCCCACAGTAATCAGTGCTCAATCGCTGCCAGGTGCTTTGAAGTGGTCCACATCTTCACAGGTGGGGAAGCAATGTTAAGTGCCTGGTCTGTAGGCAGGGGGAGGTCACACAGAGGCCAGAGGGGATGGTGGAGTTATTAGTGGGAAGGGGTTAAAGGCAAACAATATACATAAAAAGTGAAACTTTGCGTTAGTCTTATTTCAAAGTCTATTGATGGGTGACGTATACAGAAATGACAGATAATGGATATTTAGTATTCCTGCTCTTCCTCATGTTGGGGACTTTTTTTTACCATCAAAAATTGGGTGCTAGTATGAATAGTTCACAGGGCTTTGGAATAGCATTGCACTTGATGGTTATGCAACACAGACACAGATTAGAAGGAGGATACAACGCTGTGCCCTCTGCTGCCGCTGAAGAGCTCTACCTCCAAAACTGGCGTCAGGGGAGAGGTGCCGGTGGGAAGTGTGTGATGGGAAAACTGCTGTAAAGAAGAGCTTCGTTCCTCACTTCCACCACATAGACCGCAGTGAGGATCTATGGGATTTGCACTGTCACAGTGAGATCCCTCAAATGTAGAGGCTAAACTCGACGAGGTCACTAACTAGATCTGTGAGTGCTTTTAATGTCTTGTCTCCTCCCCGTGGAATCCACTTAAATGCTAAATCAACTGAAGTAGAGCAATCTCACACAGCTCTGTGTGTGTGTGTGTTTGTGTGTGTGTGTGTGTGTGTGTAGGACTGTGCTCTTCTGGACTGATATTGATGTTGTCATTTCTGGGATTTGTTGGAGCCACTCCCACAGGGAGTCATAGCCCAAGTGTCTCTCTCATCACTGGGTGTTAACCTTCCCTATGCTCCCAAGTTCTCCCTTCAGTCAGCTCTCAGGCTCTGCCACATCTGTTGCCACTGCTGTTTTCTGCAATTTATCTGCTATCACAACATCTTGCTATTACTTGCCTATCTGTGTCGAACTGGAGATCTCACAGGATCTCAGCCTTGTTCTCCAACACTGCGGTTTCTCCCATTTAAAGGTGTATCGCTCATATGGCTTGCATAGAGTAGCCAGACATCAGGTTTTAAGCCAGGCAGTTTTTTGTTTGTTTGTTTCTTTCTTTTTTACCTCCTTGTCCGCCGTCCAGCAAATCACCTGGACAGACGCCTATTTATCAGCCTTCTGGAGTGAGTCACATACTGTACACGTCAAAGCAAATACTTTATTTCATTGGTTTAACGGATCGGCTCATGCTTCACCTACTGGCTAACCGCAGACATTCGGTGTTCTAAATGCTAGTCAGTTAGGATGTTTGCAGCAGTGCAAAAATACCAGAAAGAAAAAACAACTACAGTTATAAGTGCTTTGCATATGTTCCTGTGTATGATCCCTGTCACTTGATTGTGTCTCTTAGTCTGTGCTCTTCTTGCCAGCATTTTGCATCCTGCTACTTGGTGCAGGTTTTGCTCCTTTGCACAGTCTATCTTTGGTATTCTCTGGTGTGAGACACCCCTGCTTCAATTGACCTAGTGCTTGGTGCTTAATCTTGTGCTGCCATGATTAGTGCCTCTGTGCTGTCCTTCAGTTTTGCCTTTTTGGCTAATGGTAGGATTATGTCAGCCACATTCTACTATCTATTGATGGTACATGCCATTGAGGGGCTTACGCTGTTATGGCAACTCCGTTGTGATCTCATCAGCTCCTTGGGAGCCACTGGATGATCCATGGCTGTTTCCTGTCTCATTCTGGACAGTGAATCTTACACTATGTTGGCACCTTCCACCGCCTCCTTCTAGCTGGCGTACAGTTTTTGGGCATTGGATCCTAGATGGAGTACTCCATGTTGAGTTTGCCAGTCTTGGCATCACCAACTTCCAGGTTATTGTGCCTGCTGGGTATCTGATGACTGTTAGGGCATATGGGTTTATGGCTTTGATCTTATTATTCCCATCCAACTGGCTCTTGAAGACCAACCTTACCCTGTGGAGGCTTGGATATTGCTGGCCTTCTTGTCGTCTAGGTCTTTTAAATGTGGTAGGTCAGTTCCCTGATCAATTTTCCTCTTTTTATTATCAGCTGAGTACTTTTTTTTTTTTCCAGCCTGAATGAAATTCCAGTGTTCTTGTTGTGCATCCTGGTCAGTGAATCAATGTCCCTTTCTGTCTGGGTGTACAGCTTTATGTCATTCATGTACAGAAGGTGGCCGATGGTAGTTCCACTCCTGAATCTGTACCCATACCCTCTCCTGTTGATGACCTGGCTGAGAGGATTCAGCCCAATGCAAAACAGCAGTGAGGATCCAATCTGTGAGGTAACAATGGCAGTTATATCTATTCAAATTCAATACCATAATATAATGGTTTGAGATGAACTTCATTTCAAGTCCTTTTTTAAAGAGGTATTTTTAGCAATTTTCTTTTAATAGCATTATTATTTCTTGCTTGGCAGGCTCAAGGCTAGTCACATGGCTTTTTTATCTGGATGCTCTGATCACTATATGACACTTCACCCAAGTATATTTCATTGATGTGAGACTGAAATTGGATAATTCTGTATGAAAAAAAAACCAATTTACAGTCACATAGCCTATTTTGCTCTTTCAGTATTTGTTGCTTTTATTTTGCTTGACAAAACATATTTACACATAAGAGCTGCTTTTTTGAAGATTGCCATCCATTTACAAATATATAAGGGTTACTAGAAATTAGTGTATATTTATTGCCCACAAGTCTATGCTCTTTTCCAAATTGTTCAGCGAAACTCAAGGCTTTCCTCATATTAAATTGAATGGTTAGCACCATAGTTTGAACTGATAGGGTTGGCAATCGGTGTGAGTTCCCAGAAAAACAGAAGACTTGGGCTGATGACATCTATAACAAATCTAATGTCATCTAGTGTTTCAATTTCATTTGATCGCAATTTATGGCCAAATTATATATAGATCTAGACTAAAAACATTTTCCATTGGTGATTCACAATTGGCTTAATGTGGCTTTGTTTTAGAGCACTCACAAAGGGCTGTGATCAAGACAGATATAGAACAGCTTCTATTGTGCATGACTTTGGAAAACCATAATAAGCCGTAGTTAGATGATTATGTTTTTATTGGGACACTCAGCCGCTACTTTATTAGAAACGTTTTGTAATAAACAATTAGTCTGTAGGAAGCTGTTGCCAAGCTCTTGTTTGTGTTGCCCATGCAACCTATCTAGCGATCACAGTCACCTAAGGACAGAGAAATCTGCAGAAAAGGTGCATTTCATGGTCAGTTTCTGACCACAAGACGGCTGCCGTCTTAATATTTTGGGCGGGCAATCCACTTGTCGAAGGTTACACTGACATGCGTGAAAGCCCCAGCAGCAGTGATAAACTTGTTCAACCCCTACAGCCTAATGTGTGCATCCAACCTTGCGTGGGTCATCTTCTTCCTTTGACCTCCCCCATCACAGAGCAGTGGTGCCGTGCCGATATCACTGCTGCACGTGGTCACACCCACTGTGTGAGACCGTGTGTGTGTGTGTGTGTTTATGTTTGTGTCCTGTGTGAAGCAGAACTCCTTCTCCAGATTGAATTTGCACTGTGTCACTTGGACTGGGGTGTCTGGATGAGGCATGTGATGCTGTCCTGCTCTTCCTGTGATGGAGGATGAGTCTGGCTTGCACCTGGCTATCATTGTCACCTCTCTCCTACACCCATAAATATTGTTTGGAAACGTAATACTTCAAATCCTACTTTTATGTGCCTCGTCTAATCTTAAATCTTCCATATAGAGTGAAGCGGCCGAGTTGATTTATTTGATATGTTTTAAGAGGGCACTGACACACCCGCACGTTCACCCAAATTTAGAAATAAAGGCATTTCCTTCTCCTTGTGCGGACTTCTGTCTGCTGTGCTCATGAATTTTGGATGTTGGTCAAATAAAACTATAGTTATAAGAGTGAGCTAATGCTTTTTTTAGACAAGGCTTATCAGGGCCAATGTTGTCCTGAATGCATTTCAGTGTAAGGGGCTGTGAAATCAGACAGCGAAAGTGTGACGACTGCCGTCTGACAGCCGCAAAAACATGAACGCCTTCCAGTCCAGCTCTCAGTCGGTGGGTAAGGGATGAGTTTTAGGGCCTCTCACATGCTGCTGGAGTATGTTGGCCACAAAGCAGAGGCTCCCTGTTCTGACTGAAACAAAGCAACAAAACCAGTCTTAGGTCAGCATGCAAAATTAACTTCTCCAACTAGACAGAACGAACTTTGTTGATTAGATTTGTGCTGTTACTGGGAAAAGGATGTGCGGGCAATGGAGTAAACATGGAGGGGAAGAGGATATTTTCCATATTAACAAATGATGTTGCTCATCGGTGGTACATTTTTAGGCCAACTGATTCATTGCCTCCCTTGGATAAATCTCTAGTTCCATGTTTCTTCTAACGCTGCCCTCAGTGCAGTGCTCATTAAGTGTTAAATTAAAGTCATCCATGCAACAATGTGGAGGTCATTCACTGTCTCCACACACTCCTGCTACATTTCACATCTCTGTAAGGTCTGATGGGAGGCCTCTTCACAAGCTGGAACTTTGGAGCCGACAGACTGTTAAATCCCGGTCGGGATGAATCCTGTGCGTTTCCAAATTCATCACAAGCTAGGGGTCAGTCCCTTTATAAGCATTAATGTAACTGAGCTGTGCTAGAATGTTTGAACCTCTGATTCACCACAGATCTTTCCATTCACTTTTCCTTGTGTTAGGAAAGGCCAAACCAACCTATTTTTGGACTTCTACTCCATAGTTTAGTGCTTTCACATTCTGTACTTTTGAATGAAAGGACACGATGGAGTTGTCTCAGCTCCGTTGTTGAGAAAGGGCGCCCGGGCGCGATGTTTGAGAACAGCTTTTCAGTTTCCGTGTTCCTGTGGTGGTCAGCGTGTAGACATCTGTTGTTCATTCCTTCCCCTCAGCTGTCCGAGACTAAGTTCAAGGTTAAGGAGCTTTTATCTTTTAATGTGGCAGGAGGACTTTTGCTTTCTATATAGCAAGTGGGAATGTGCCTCTGTGTTAGAGAGGCCGACCTCAACTCACACATGGAAATGTCTCACACGTATTGTTTTAGTGTCAGTGCTGTGGCTCTTACGCCTAAAAATCTCAGCACTGCAGGTTTCGTACTGCTTAACCAATGCAGCATGTAAACTCATTTTCCTGACAGCATTTATGCAGACCTGTGAACCACATTTTCCACAGAACCACAGAATCATTTTCAGACAGTCCTGAGGAAAGGTCAGGGGAGGCTATCTGTTTGAAGTAAAAAGCCTAGCTTTTATCAGACAAGAATCTCGCCTGTCTTCAAAAGCAACACCCATATTTTGATTTTTGTCAGTAATAGGCTACATCTAGAAATGACCTTTACCACATGAATCACCCTTTCACGGCTGTCTGCAAGAAGGCATAAAAGCATTTATGTTCGGTAGTCACATTAGTAAACCATGTTTTCAAGAAAGCTCTTAAATTTAATTTCAGTCTTAAAGAGATAGTTAGGAGAGAGAAAGTTCACCCCCTTTGAAAGCTTGATTTTGAGTGGAGTTGACACCAGTCCCCATCAAAGTTTGCAATATTTTGTTCTCTTAGAGGCCCTGCTGAATTGCTGAAGAGCTGTAGTTCATCTCCATGTTTTAAATGGAAAATAAAATTTACATTGGTAATCATTAGAAAGCCCAGTTACATATGTAATATTCATTAAATAAATGTCCTTTAAATGTACACACTCAAATATCTACTGATTTGTCAAGCTCACAAAATCTATAACAATTCTAATGTAAATCTATTAATTGCAGGCTGCTGCAACTTTGTAATTCATCATTGTATTGCCTATTAGGTTGGCAGCTGTATTTAAAGCCAAAATCTAACGATGCTGCACCTCGGAGCAAGTCTTGAGTTCTGTAAGAGCATAGACCCCCTGTTAAGTGCTACTCTATTATGCTTATACTCCTGCTAAAGCATCCAACATTTGGCTAGTCAACCTCAGATCTAGTTCTGTGGCAACGGTGCCAGTTTTTAAGATCATTGTAACTGATGGGTCTTAACATTTACTTAATGTGTTTGTTTGCCAAAGCAAACAGTAAATTGCACTGCCTTTTCTAGAGATACATGGGGAAAATGACACCCTCAGTAGGCTACGAGAATGCATTGTAATTTGCTGTGGTTATTTAAATCCTTCGCAACATGCAAATTATGCACTATAACATACTGTCTGATGACAAACATTTCACAAAATATATACTATAAAGTCATTTTTAAGCTAATTCTAAACTCATTTTTTAATATGGGCAATAATAATATAGGCAATTTTATAATATAGGCAAACATTTTATTTGTGAGGTCATGGAGAAGCTTTTAATATTTACAGTTTTATCCACACACTTTCTTGTAACAATTTTTGTTACCACTTTAATCATAACACTACACATAATAGCACTTTTCATTTGCGGGTTGTTTTCACTCTACGTTTTCCAATAAGCAGTGTTTACTGGAAATAATTCTTACAAATGTGAAGTTCTTCTGATGCATAAACACGCTTCGCACCTTTCCCACTCTCGTGTGCAGGCACACATCAGTTGTTAGCTGCTGTTTTCCGTCAGTGTAATATTCAGTGTAAAACCCGATCGTCATTCATTATGGTTGTATGACTGCGGCCCAGAGGAAGGGACTGGTGTGGACTGGTTTCCTTTTGAGGATGCTCTCTGCTGGGAAGTAGGACAGGAATTGAAAAGAGAGAGAGGGAGACTGAGAGAGAGCATGAGAGAGAGACAGTTTTATATATATATATATATATATATATATATATATATTTTTTTTTTTTTTTTTTTTTTTTTTTTCAAGAGTGATACTGGACTTCACAAATAAAGGCGTCTGCCTTCGAGTTATAAACACAACAGTTAAGTATTTGCCATTTCAACCGCTCACTTTTTTATATCCAGCACTAAGAAAAAAAACACAAAATGTAAAAAAAAAAAAAAGTTTTTCCATACCTCATAAACAAATATTCCACTGAATTAAAAAAGTGGGTTGAGCCTTCCACGTTCTAGAAAACAATGAAAAATTGTCTACTTGAGCCTAGAAAAAGCATGTTCATCTCAAACACGAGCACAAATGTAAGGACAGCAACAGCCCCGTGTAAAATCCTCCAGTGGAGGCCACCAAACATTTTTGTCAGTGCACCTTCCAAACCAGCCGCCTCTCTGGTTCCACACTATCCGCCCTCCCATTCAGGACAGATTTGTTAAGAAATTTAGCACAGTGCGTATATGAAAAGTGCTTCGAGACAGTGCAGAGGTCCGCATCTTGCAGTCCACTGGGGTCCAGCAGTAACCCCAGCATGCTTCTTAAATCCAGAGTGAGTCCAGTTCTTGGGAATAGTCCACCCTGTTGATGCTCACATCCCTGCTCCAGTTCTCCTGTAAACAAGAGAGAGAGAGAGAGAGAGAGAGAGAGAGAGAGGAGAGAGAGAGAGAGAGAGAACGAGGCCTGGCAACGCCGGCGTGCATCACTGCTGCGTTCAAAGGAGAGTCCGCTCTCAGAGAGACTCAGAGTCTCTCTGCTCTGCCAGTCAGGGAGCTGGGGCCGAGTCTCTACCAGGGCAGAAGTTGACCAGAGCTTCACTTCACAATGGTTCTGTTGCTAGTAATGAATATACCTTATAACCAGTCCACTCTGCCATTTAATTGGTAGGGATCTTTCAGATTTGAACATTTCAGATGTTCACGTCACGCTGCAGCTCAGAGTCAGCTCTTTAATGCATGGAAATGCTCTATGTGTGTTATTCTGAGTTAGCAGCCATTGGCCAGGGTATGCTGTGGTCATCTCAGATCAAAGTGCATGCCCGTGAAGTCATGAGGAACAAGAGATGCCCATGTCTGCGATCCTGCATTAAATTGAGCCAAATCTGCTACTTTTGGCTGGCAGCAGCATTTATTAGTGCATGTGTTTGTCTCAGCATCCTGCAGGCTGGGCTGGGGCTCGTGAATGTGGTACTTGGCGCAGCAGCAGAGGGGGGAGGAGCGCAGCAGCAGAGGGGGGAGGAGCGCAGCAGCAGAGAGGGGAGGAGCGCAGCAGAACAGGGGGAGGAGCACAGCCGAAAAGGGGGAGGAGCACACCAGTAGAGGGGGGAGGAGCACAGCAGCAGAGAGGGGAGTAGCACAGCAGCAGAGAGGGGAGGAGGGCAGGAGCAGAGAGGGGAGGAGTGCAGCAGAACAGGGGGAGGAGGGCAGCAGAACAGGGGGAGGAGGGCAGCAGCAGATGGGGGAGGAGTGCAGCAGCAGATGGGGGAGGAGCGCAGCAGAACAGGGGGAGGAGCGCAGCAGCAGATGGGGGAGGAGCGCAGCAGAACAGGGGGAGGAGCGCAGCAGCAGATGGGGGAGGAGTGCAGCAGCAGATGGGGGAGGAGCGCAGCAGAACAGGGGGAGGAGCGCAGCAGCAGATGGGGGAGGAGCGCAGCAGAACAGGGGGAGGAGCGCAGCAGCAGATGGGGGAGGAGCGCAGCAGAACAGGGGGAGGAGCGCAGCAGCAGATGGGGAGGAGCGCAGCAGAACAGGGGGAGGAGCGCAGCAGCAGATGGGGGAGGAGCGCAGCAGCAGATGGGGGAGGAGCGCAGCAGCAGATGGGGCAGGAGCAGAACTGTCAGAAAGTCTACACATCAGCTGGCCCAGACGGGGTGTGGGGCGACTGCTGACTGCCAGCACTGACACGCAAGCCCCTTGGCTTCCTGGTACGTTGGGAAAAACTCCTGACAAGAGGCAGGATGTCAGAGCTGGAGGAATGGGGGTGGGGTGTTGGAGTGCAGTGTCTCTACAGACCCTCCGACATCATCTGGTTCTTGAGTCTACTAACCTGGCCATCATTAT
>NC_137500.1:5937500-5945000 GCF_041902795.1 Electrophorus electricus | reverse complement strand
CAATCTAAATGAAGACTGATGTTGGAGTGGAGGTGCGAGAAAAATGTCCGTCTTTCTGCTGGTCATAGTTTTAGGAGGCTGTTCTGCACTTTTTTTACGTGCTGCTTAGAGCTCATTGTCTTGTTCATAGGCATCCTTCTGTCTGAAAACTTGCTGTCACATTTCGAAGCTCATGTTCAAGATTCAGGTAAGGCATGCGGGAATACTTCTGTATTTCTGGCACTCTTTCTCTGCTTTGATCTTCTCTGTTAATATTTGCACACACACCCACAAACACACCCACCCACACACACATACACACACACACACCCCAAACACACACACACACACACACACACACACACACACACACACACACACACACACACACACACACACACACACACACACACACACACACCCACCCCCACACACAAAACCACCATTGTCAAATGGGAGTTATTCTGTTTAACCGGCTCCAGAAGACAGCTCCAGAAAAGTTTTCTGACCTGTTTCTAAGTATAACAAAGGAAGCAGGAATCAGAAATAGCAGGGTCCTGATTCTCCACTCACATCTCATCTATTTTCTCTCATGCCATGCACATTTTAACTGGGCTGTGTCATGTACTGATAACTGTATGGAATTAGCTTGTAATCAGCTCCTACTAAAATATGCCAGTTCCTATATCCACTTAAGGTAGTTTATTTCAGATACAAAGCATAAGAAAACACTAGAACTCTTCATTAAGTATCGTGTTCAGTCCTAGGCTACTGAAATCATACCTTATGCCCTGTGCATTGTGACATTTTAAGCAGTAATTTGATTTTGGCATGTTTACTGATAGCTAAGCAGTTTCTGACAACAGCAGTAGACTACTGGAAGAGCCCTTATTTAGGACAATTACTATCAACACAGGGCCTACTAAGCCACAAGTGTGCATGTATATGTATATGTGTACATATGTCTATGTGTGTGCGTGTGTGTGTGTGTGTGCGTGTGTGTCTGTGTAAGTATGTGTGTGTGCGTGTGTGCATGTGTGTGTGTGTGTGTGCGCACGTGTGTGTGTGTAAGTGTGTGTGTGTATGTGTGTGCACGCGCATGTGTGAATGTGGTCACACAGATCTCTTTCCCCTAGAGGTTAGTTTCTGAAAACAGATCAGGCCATTTCCACAGCCATGATGAAAATGTTCCATAGGTCAACCAGGCAGCTGCCTCAGAGCTGGACTCCTGTTGGCTGAGGATTATAGCAACCCCGCCCCTATCTCATAGATATTGTGCTAAGGCTGTTTGAGGAGGGTGCCTGATGCCATGGTGCTACAAGCTGGGACCTCTCATCAAATGCATTAGGGCTGAGTCAGCAAAAACACATTGTCAGCCAAATTGCATGCTGTAGAATGCATGAATAGAATATAGAATAGAGGATATGTACTTTTTATTATGCTTTGAGTCAATAGATGATTATTTTTTTCTCTTGAATTGGCCTGTAGAAAATTTGTGTCTGTAAAAACAGGCTTTTCTCTACTCAGTACAGAAACATTTAAGTGATTTTAAGAACACAATGTAATAACATGCATATACACAGACAAACTTCCAAGTTATGTTAATAAATGTTAATAAGTGTTTGTAATGTAAGGGTCTGTAGTCATAATCTGCAGGATCTGTGTAATACGTGGCTGGAGTACAGTTGTGGTCACCCCCCCCCCCCCCCCCCCCGCTTTCTCTCTCTCTCTCTCTCTCTCTCTCTCTCTCACACACACACACACACACACAATCAGCCTGTTTCCCCTGTCTCCTGACTTCCTTCCTGTGAACCTGAGAGTAAAAAGTAACATTAGTAACTATCAGCCTTGATAATCCATAATACTCCATCCATATAATCTTGCATGCATGAACCTTTCAGCCTATTGAGGATCTCAATCATATTATAAACATCATTTGCTTTTCATACACTGTATTCTAAATTAGTACTTAAGTTGTTTTTTTTTTTAAAGATTTAATCAGTCTTCTGTGTAAATGAACTTCATGTCTATTTGAAACATTTAACATGTACATTGTTAAATGTGAGTGAGCAAGGAATGCATGGGTGTTTGACGTTTTCCTGTTAGTGACTGAAGATTTTTCAGATGGTTAGTGGGTGTGAAAACAGGAGGTCCATCTACACATTTTTATAGTTTATATTTGTGCATTATATTTAGATCTGGTAGGGATTCGCACCTGATCTTTAAATTTATTTCACTAAAATTTGCAAATGGTTATTTGTTCATTGGCAGGGGAAGTTTGAGTTGGCTTCCAACTATGTTAACAGCATGCTGTAGTGTCTTGTGTGCATAGATGACTGAACACTGTGTATAGCCACACACTTCCAGCACTGGGCTGGTATCCCACAATTCTTCTAGGCCTTCTAGACCTGCTGCTATAGTTTCCAGGAACTGTGTAGTGGTATGAGGTAATTGCTGAGAACACAGCACATATGTTACTGGCCCTCTCACTATGGGAACGCATCCAAGATCAATATGTGGGGATGTGTGTGTGTGTTTGCATGTGCGCGTGCGTGCGTGTGTGTGTACACAAATATTCCAGAAGAGTCCCTGTGAAAGAAGGATGAGATGAATTGTTTGGAAATGGAGACATTAGAAACCTGGACACACAGCTCAAGTGTCAGCGCAGTTACTCAAACTGTGCTTACTAAAGTCTTGTTTAACCGGTAACAGTAGCTAGTAACTTCTCCTTTGGCTACACGGGGCAAGACAAATATGTGTACTTTGAAAATATATACTGACTAAATTGGTTCCCAAAGCTCTCATGATTTCCATTTCACTTTGGCGCGATAGCACATTTCCCCGCCACCTGCCAGACGGCTCACTTTCTGGAAATAAACCACTCCACTTCAGAATGGAATTATGAAGGTCACCGTGTTTTAATTTTAGCTGTGGAAATATTGGTCATCGTAAAATAGGCAGATGTGATGAATCGGCGCTCGCCATGGTGCCGCTGATGGCATTCGCTTTCCGTTGATGTTCAGCTGTGCCGCTGCGGGGGCCAGAGGTTCCCGTCCTGTGGAAGGTGGCAACAGGCAGTGAGCTGTAGGCTGGGTCTAGCCGGTGGGAGGATGAGCTTTCTGAGGACAGTCCCTTTGTCTCATCCTCTCTTGTGCTGTTGTTGCACACACACACACACACACACACACACACAATTCTATTGTGAACGTGCAGTCGTAAATCCGGGAGTCTGCAGTACACTCCAGCCAGGTCACTGGAACACAGGCAGTAAACAGCGGTTTCCTTCCTTTGGTTTGTGCATGTTTATGTGCATGTACATATATGGGTGTGTGTATGTACTTATTGATCTTAAAATTTTGCTTCAGCATTCACTTTTGATTAAACCTGAGTTTTATGGAAATATTGACCCTTTTGGCTGAAGTAGGTATAAGCTGTACAAAGGACAGCTCAAATGAATCAGGACATGGGGATTCCAGTGAAATCTGTTTTAGTGGTAATTGCAGCTGTATTGCTAGAAGCAGTTCATTAATCACAGAATTGGAAACATACACTAAACGCTCAATTTTAACATATGATATTTTGATTTTCAGTGAACTACTTTTTGTACATTGTATGTGAATCAACTTAGTTTGACCTGGCACATTTTTGCTGTTCCTGGAAACTGAACACAATAGACGGGTCAAAATACTGCCATTATGAAACATTAGGAGCATCTTAGTGAACATCAGTCATTAGTGGGTCTCTGAGTTCTGTTGTACACGAGTAGGAGTATTCTAGTATTCTGTAGTTCTTTCTTTCTCTGTTTTGCTTTCTTATTGTCCTAAGCTCTACCATTGTTCTGTTCCGACCATTAAGATTGAGTTCATTTCCAATATGACATTCAACAGAGAATGTTTGTGTCCTCTCCATACACACCAGAGAATGTTTGTGTCCTCTCCATACACACCAGAGAATGTTTGTGTCCTCTCCATAAACACCAGAGAATGTTTGTATCCTCTCCATACACACCAGAGAATGTTTGTGTCCTCTCCATACACACCAGAGAATGTTTGTGTCCTCTCCAGACACACCAGAGAATGTTTGTGTCCTCTCCAGACACACCAGAGAATGTTTGTGTCCTCTCCAGACACACCAGAGAATGTTTGTGTCCTCTCCAGACACACCAGAGAATGTTTGTGTCCTCTCCAGACACACCAGAGAATGTTTGTGTCCTCTCCATACACACCAGAGAATGTTTGTGTCCTCTCCATACACACCAGAGAATGTTTGTGTCCTCTCCAGACACACCAGAGAATGTTTGTGTCCTCTCCATACACACCAGAGAATGTTTGTGTCCTCTCCAGACACACCAGAGAATGGTTGTGTCCTCTCCATACACACCAGAGAATGTTTGTGTCCTCTCCATACACACCAGAGAATGTTTGTGTCCTCTCCATACACACCAGAGAATGTTTGTGTCCTCTCCATACACGTCTGTAAGAGACGTTTGTCTTTCTTCCCCATGACATCATTTGTGTATGCTGTGGCATATTCACAAGAAAGGTTGCTAGGTATTTGATGTACTGAATAGACAGTACTGAATGCACTGAGAAATTGAAAAACAAAACCCTTACTGCACACGGGCACTAAAGTGTTCCTGGATACAAAGGCATCTTATGCTGGAACACTTGGTAGACAGCAGTTCATCTAAACAGGTCGATCAAAGGTTAGCTGAGAGGTCAGCAGCACTTATCTACTCTACATTAGAACTACAAAGAGGCCAGTTAGTGTAGGCACAAGGTAAGAGTTTCCAATAAAGTGACTATATTGTCCTTGGATTCAGACAAACAACAATGGAATATGACAAGTAGCTGCATGTCATTTGTAGCTGATAATACTAGTGCAAACATTTCATCCTATTAAAGCCTGCAGTATTACCCTTCAGTAGTACAGTCACACACTCTTCAAAATAAGATCAAACATTGCACCTAGTATCACTTTCCCAGTTTTACATGATTGTGTAAATGATACACAGTGTGTAAATGATAGCTAATGTACCTTAGCTTTACCCTTTGTTTATGCATTTAAAGTATACAGAGAGAAGAGATCTGCAATAGATCTGCGATAAACCATGCTCAGCCTAACCCTCACCCTAACACTAACTTTCTACCCATCCAGACTGGGGCTGTACTGCACATGTAAAACAGACAGTTCCTTTCAGAAACCCTGACTCGTCAGATTTGTGTTGCTGGAAGTGCAGAGAGCAGGCTAAAACATGCATGGTGTACATAGATGCTCTGTGTAGTTTAGCTGTGAGTCATGCATGGCAGGGGCCGATATTTTGGTCGACTCCTCGCAAGGCTGTGACTCCGTCTCTGAGGACTCTGTTTGGCCTGCAGGCGAAATGTCCATGCAGTGTGTGTCCAGCGCCGGGGTAGACGCGTTGCCTCCTCTAGTGTCCCGCTCTGCATCCCATTTACAGTCCTGCCATTCTAGGACACAAAAGCATCTAATCCTAAAAAAAACTGCCATGTATTTGTTTGCAAGTCCTGCGTATGGAGGGCTGTGACCCGTTTACCTCACCAGATACCTTAGCTGGTGATGCTGTCAGGTCTCAGATGCTGGTTAAGTGCTTCAGCAAGCACAACATCAATGTAGGCATGTGACACCCATACATCCACACTCTACCGTGTTCCACAGATGAGGTGGTACGCCTTAGATCATGAGCAGTGTTCTGTTGACCCTTGTGCAGGCAAATATTCATCAGAACGCCACTGTATATTTTATCTTGTTGTAATCTGGATTTGCTTTATGGTAGTTTGCTAGTGCTAAATGCTTTGGGTTCATGTTTTGGGTTTTGGGTTCATGAAATTCAAGCATTTTTATGCATGTATGCATATAAAAACGGTTACACATTATCATTGTTTCATTTCAGAGTTCGGAGCCAAAATAACAAAGATTGTGTCACTGTCCACTTACTCTCAAGCTGCACTGGATATGCGCACTGATAAACTGATAAACAATTGGTGGAGCTTTCACTCCACCTATTGGACAAGATTTATGACCACTACAGAAAGTCAAGGCTATTTATCTTATACAGGATATGAAGTCTAGCATGGCCTGTTTTTTGTAATATCTTCTTTTTGGATGTCTTCTCTGAGCTGAGACATTTGACTGGCTAAGGGAAATCCAGTGCTACCTTCATAAAGCAACACTGGAAATAGTAGATGAGCACCTTTATCATTGCGGCCTATCCTACCTGCAATCTCCTCTCTCACGTCTTCCAAACCCAAATACAGACTTACACCAGAGTAGAGTGTGAAAAAACATTGCTCTGTTGGGAGATATTAGTGACCCTCAAATGGTAATATTTAGCTTTCGCGTTAATACTGCAGTAAATAACATCTCAAGAGCTCTGGGATTGCAGAGTACCTGGGGATGATGCTTCGTGCCCTCTTTAAATGGACACATTTCAGCTGCAGTAGCGTCGGGATGCTGGATCACAGCGGCATAACAGAGGGAGAAATTCTGATGTCATAGTCTCCTCTCCTATCACTGCTGTGGCATGTGTGCTTTCCCTAGTTTGTTTCGCTAATTCTTGCTTTACTCTGTCCCTCTCTCTCTCTCTCTCTCTCTCTCTCTCTCTCTCTCTCTCTCTCTCTCTCTCTCTCTCTCTCGCTCGCTTTCTCTCCCTGCAGCTCTAGCTGAGATTCCAAGTTTTCCTCGTCTCCCCGGCCTGTGGTGGAAGTCATGGATTAAGGAAGAGGACCGTGAGCATGTGTGCGTGCCTGTGTGTGAGCGTGTGAGGTCTTGGACATAACCATGGTGCTGAGGTGGCTGCTCCTGAACTCTTCGTGAAAATATTAAAAGTAAGGTCACAACACGTTTGTCTCTTTATCAGATAACATTTTGGACATTTACTCGATAATGTAAAGGAATGTGAAACATAGACGGTGAAGTTACAGACTAATAATGATGCCTTATCCTTTTACAAGAGCCATAAATGCTTGTAACAAATTGCTGCAACAAATCATAGGTTTTTATAATTAATTCAATATATGAACAAAAGGGTCCCATATCCCGGTTGGTCCAAGCTGTGATGTAGATGCACGCGAAGTTCTCTGTTCAGTTCAGCAGCTTGTGTGAATCCTGCTCCCTTCCTACAAAGTACCTCTCATCAAACTTGGCTCAGATTGTGCAATTATAGGGGAGTTTCAGTTCATGACTTTTGACATATTTATATCTATACAACCAACCTCCTTTCTTCGGAATATGAAGTCATGATTAACTCGAGGCCTATAGGGTGGAAGATTTGTTGCCCAACTAGAATTCCACTATTGTGTTTGATACTCAATAAGTCACTGCATGAAAGACATAGACACTGCAGGGCTGGGCTGAAATCTGTTCAACTTCGGCAATGTTTTCTTTCACCAGTAATCCCAGTTGATCCCCAAGGTTCCAGGATGGAAATGCCAGGGTACGTCACTTCATAGCTTGAGTGTTCAACTCTTGTGCTAACACTGAACTTGGTACTGCACATGC
>NC_137500.1:5932500-5935000 GCF_041902795.1 Electrophorus electricus | reverse complement strand
GCCTGAGTGCTCAAACTAAAGGAAACTCTGAAACTTTGGATGAGACCGAACCGCACAGAGTCTCTAAGATTGAAGGTGATTTATTGTTTTTCAGTCCTTTGCTGATGTTGACTGTGTGGTCTCTAGTTCTGTTTCGAATGTGATCACATCAGTAATAAGTGTAGTGATATGCTCCATGCAGCTGTGTAGACCAGGGCTGGGAAGGATAACTTATTGTGACTAAACTAACAGTAACGAGGCTGTGCGTTACAGTGAAGAGATGGATAGAAGATTGGGTCGCTCATATCGCAGCTATATCCTGCAGCTGTGCTCCTCTGACTTGGTCTCGGCTGTTGTGGGTAGCGCAAGCTAAATGTGTCATGCTTGTATACTCGAGCACGAGTATACTGGCCTTTCCTCCAGTCTACATCTTGAAATGTTTGCAGTATCAAGTGACTTCCACGTTTGAAGTAATTGATTGCGTTCATCTGCAGCATATGCTTTTTGGAAAGAGCCTTTGCTGCTCGTTAAAGGCAAAGAGATATGGGGCTTTTTTTTAATGATATCTGAAAGGAATAACAGTGTTAATTTTAAATAAAGTACATTTTTTAAATTTAATAAAGTTAATTTTATAAGAGATGGCAACGAAACACCTTTGTAGTAATCCAGCCCTCACGAAGTTAATTTTGCAAATTAGCAGCCCAGAGTTACTCCTGAAGACTACAGCAAATACATCTGACAGTTTTCTGATCATGTCCGATTCCGAGTATGTGAGCGGGTGTTTGTGGAGGTACCCAGGGGCCCAGCCTCTCACCCGGGCCCACTGATGGAATGCGGCGGGCTTGTTTTGTGAGTGGCAGTGGGGAGGGACTAGCAAGCCGGGCGGCGGGCTGATTTAGGACTCCGGATGACGGCTTTACGAGCATGCTCACTGGAGGAAGCTTTGTGCCCATTCAGTGGAGCTCACTGAGTAGTGGAGAGTGTGTGTGTGTGTGTTTGTGTGTGTGTGTGTGTGTGTGTGTGGGGGGGGGGTCCTAGAAAAAAAGTGAGCTGAAGCTAACCGCTATGAGAGTTGTGCGGCAGTTTCACCATTTACTCTGCTGGTTTTCCCTTCATCTTCATGCGAGGATCCTCCAAGGCTCCTGCTTCTCTCTGCCCTGCCTGTGGTGGGTGAGTATGAGGGTAAACACACACCTGCTTAGTTTAGATCCACTCCCCAGAGGCCCTCTGGCTGCAAGCGCAGCTGGTTAGCTGGCCCGTTTGGAGCACTGCTCCCGGGACCACAGCCCTTCACTTTACTGGCTTATTTGTCTGTAGCCCTATGGATCTAATCATCAGTGTTGTGGGGTGTTTTGTTTTTTTTAATGGTTTGCAAGGAAGTAGGAATCAATCTGACCTTTTTTCCCCCATTCTATTTCCATCACCATGGATGTTACAACATTGCAAGCATACAGATGTTACTGCACATGCCTTGATTTTGCATATTTCTGAATCGAGCAGCTCACTGGCAGTTCAGGCTGTGGATATGTACCCAGGGCAAAATGTTTAGCCCATTTGCACACCACCTGGCACATTTGGATTAGTGAGGGATGTGCGCCGTGTGATGTAAAGCACTGTGCTGTAGAAGGCAAGGAAGCTTGTTCTGTGTATACAGCAGAGGGATCTTCCTTACTCAGCTGTTTGCTGCACAGCTCCCCACTATCTCTACTGTGCTGGAGTGCTTTAAAAGCTCTCTCAGGGGCCCACACGTTAACGCTCGCTGCTGCTAAAACCCTCCGAGATGAGGTCACCCTCATGTGCTGTTCCAGGGATGGCCTCCATTTCATAGGGCCTGGCTACAGCCCCAATAGGAGAAGCCACAGAACAGCGCTCAGACCCGAACACGAGGGCATTCTCTCATACGCTAAGGGAAAGCAGCGACACCCGCATGCATGCTGACTACCCCAGCAGCGGTTTAATGCAACACTTTAAGATGGCCGGCGATGAAGTGAGTGCTCAGAGGGATACGGAGAGTGAAAAGATGTGAGCCAAACAATATATCTCTGCTGCCATGGGAAGTGTTTTGTGTCTGCATAGTTTGAGCTGCAATAGCATGAATACAGATTTTGTATCATACAATACATTCTTTTTTGTCTTGTGGTTTATTGAATGTCTGCTATGTAAGTAGTAAATGAGATTTTGACTTTATGTGATGAACCTGTATTTGGACTGTTTCCTACTTCAGCTCCTTTATCATTTTGTAAAAGGTTATACAGCAATGATATGTTCACGTGTTTAAATGTAAATGTAAATGTAAATATGGTTGGTAAAGATGCATTATAAAGCACTTTGGGAACATTAAGCATGTGTTCAGGGATCTTGCATTTCTATATGTAACACTGGCCCTCTATACACTCATACCCACAAGCCTGTGTGAAGCGGTGGGGCTGGCTTTTCCACTAGCCTGCCTCTCTTTCATTTTGAGTACTGGCAATTTGCTAATGGGCTTTTAACGAGCCTTACTGCTGATATTTCACAGGGA
>NC_137500.1:5922500-5927500 GCF_041902795.1 Electrophorus electricus | reverse complement strand
AGGAGGAGGATGAAGAATATGAGGGAGGATGATTGTGATGGTGTGATGAGCAGGATTTATATGATCAGAATAATAACAACTGCTGCCATGGCGATGATTAATGGTTCATAAAAAATAATGAGGGTGGACTGTTTGGAAACGTTTTAGAAATTCCGCCAAGGAAACATTCCGCAAATGAAGCATAATTAAAATGACAAGCGACGAAATGTAGCTTTCATCCACCTGCCCGTCATGGCTGTCTCTGCCTCTTGCTCTCCGCCTGCAGAGAAGCGTCTCTCTCGGGGCATCTCACACGCCAGCTCAGCCATCATGTCGCTGGCGCGGATGCAAGTGACAGGCGAGTGTGCCAGGGAGCAGTTCCCCCTGGAGATGCCCATCTCCACCTTCCAGCTGCCCGACCTGAGCGTGTACAGTGAGGATTTCCGGACCTTCATCGAGCGGGACCTCATCGAGCAGTCCACCATGGTAGCATTGGAGCAGGCAGGTGAGGACCCGTCCATGCCACACCCCCCCCCCCACCCCTAAAAAGAAATGTAGGCTCCGCCTATCGGGCTCGTCACTCTGGAATATGAAAGCAACAAAAAAAGGTCTGTGATAACTTCAAGAAAAAATAAACAGGCCTAGGCCCAGGTTTTTCGTTCAAGTGCTGTCAGGCACTTCTGAGACTACAAGAACCATAAGCACTTTTTTGGGGCTGAAATGCACAGCTGGTGGAAATAGTTATTTTGGATCAGCAAAATGGGTTAAATTAGTGCGTGAGAACAAGGCGAAGTCATACAGCACTCTAATGCTGCACACGGATCTCTGTAGCCATGGCTACAGAGACATATCCAGTTATGTTTGTGGTATTATCTAACATCTGGTTTTGTCTTGAAGGGATTTTAATCCCACTCAGTCATGTCTCCCGCAGGAGAGCACAGCTCAGCACAGCAAACCCCACATGTTCTCTGAGACATGTGAGAGTATATGCTGCTGACAGAACACAGCGAAACACTGCCAAAAGTCTGGCAAAATTCGCATAACATAACCCCGTGACAGACGATAATAAAGTACCAGCCACGCATTTCCGCTGTAAACAACTGGCTGAGTTTGTTCGGAGCTGCGGTGAGGATGGACAGCTTCTCCGGTGTGAGGCTGACCCGGGAGACTGATCAGGGTCGGGGCCCAGGCTAACCTGCAGGTCCGTGGGGCGGGAGGGGGCAGACTTGGCTGAGGGAGTGAGCGAGAGGTCAGTAGCCTGGTGCACACAGCCTCCGGGCAGGTGCCTCCGCGGGCACAGACGACCCGTCTCCGTAGCAGGAGGAGGCTGAGAAGCAAACATTATTCCCTCCAGTGCCTGTAGCTGGAAGCCTCTGTTCTTGCCAGCCATCTGCAGCCGAGCAGGGTTTTGCTATAGGTCATTATTTTAATATTTATGCCTGGCAGCCCGAGAATAAACAGCGCTTGAATCTGAAAGAGGCACTGGAGCTTTTGCATAATGGCGCTGAGAGTCGGTTGTTCTTTTCCCGCAGGGCGTCTGAACTGGTGGTCCACTATGTGTACCAGCTGTAAAAAGCTGCTGCCATTAGCAACCACAGGGGATGGCAACTGCCTACTGCACGCCGCCTCCTTAGGTAAGCTGGAATCCCGAGCCAGGCCGAGGTCGACACCTGCTTGCGAGCAAGCGTTCCTTCACATGGAAGTGCAAACCCGACCTCATTCATTTTTGGATGCATTGCTGTCGGATTGATTCATGCGTCTGTACGCATTTGGCAGGAATGTGGGGCTTCCACGACAGAGACCTGGTGCTGAGGAAGAGTCTGTATGCCATGATGAAGAGCGGAGCTGAGAGGGAGGCTTTGAAAAGAAGATGGAGATGGCAGCAGACACAGCAGAACAAAGAGGTCCGTCCATCCCGAGCTAAGATGTCGGGACACAACGCTCAGCCATGTCTGTTCTAAATTAGGCACCATAGTCAAACTCCAGTTCAGCTACAGGTCACTAAATCCGCTTATGAATTCCCTGCTGCAGTGACTAGTCATAGAAGTTTAGCTGTAATTTAGTTTAGCATGCTATTCGATCCCTGCGAGCCATGCAAGCGAATGCTGTAGTGTTATGTGAAATGTGTGGGTGTGCACCACGGTTTACTTGATCTACACAGAAGAGGAAGTGTAGCTTGTTCCGATCAGTGTGTGCGGGGGGAGCTGGGGTGGTGCAAGACGAGCGAGTGTGTGGGTGTGTTTCCTCTCTCTCCCTCCAACTCTCTCTCTCTCTCTGTAGTCAGGATTGGTGTACACGGAGGAAGAGTGGGAGAGGGAGTGGAATGAGTTATTGAAGTTGGCCTCCAGTGAGCCTCGCACGCACTTCAGCAAGAGCGGCGGCCCCAGTGGAGGGTAAAGCTCACCAGCCTCCGCGCACGCACGCGCACGCACGCACACACACGCAGCACGCACGCACACACGCACGCACGCACACACACAGCACGCACACACACACTTGCGCACGCACGCACGCGCACACACACACAGCACGCACGCACGCACACACGGATATACGCACGCGCGTGCACGCACACGTACACAAACACACACGCATGCGCACACACGCACACACACACACACACACACACACACACACACACACACACACAATGTACATATCTCACTACGTCATCCATGCTCCCACCTAGTCTTACACTGCAAACATGCCTCCTCTTCATCAAAGAGTTACAGTCGGTGCTGGAATTCCGCTTACCTATTACTCACACAGAGCTCACAGTGATACACACTCACAGGCCACCTCTCGTTTACACACCCACATGTTTACCCAAATTACGACATTTCTCTTTTGCAGTCTGTTTCCACCTGTGAGGCGCTCACACGAGACACAAAGCACTCTCCATTCTCCACTAGTGGAAACATATGTTTAGCTGATACACTGAGCAACAATGCCTTGTACGATTTCATCACGCTCAAAGACTCTCAGATCATCATGTTCATCTGTGTCTCAGATGTTCTGCCAATGTATGTTGCATTTTAAGGTGGGATAGTTGGTTGGGGAGTGATGTTACCCTTCTCCACATGTCTATGGTCAACTGCCAGTATGTAAAGCCCAATCTTACCTTGTGGTTCAGAAGAAACCACAGCATTAATTCCAGATAGGTGTGGGGACTGATGTGGTTCTATGGGCTTTTCCCAAACTGGCGGTGCACGGTCTGACTCCCTGTCAGCGGGCATTGCTCTTACACTACCATTAAAGGGCGCTACAGATGACCTGTCTGATGAACCCACGACTCATTACACAGTGCTGTGGTTTCATTACGACCAAGAGGGCCACATTTGTCTTGATGGCTTCTGTATTAGAATAGTGTTGGAAAAATTAGAATCTGTGCAGAATCTGTGACTAGGCTAACAGGACGGTTCCAATGTTTGTGAATGAAAGGCACTGTTTGGTGTTAATTTGATTAGAAACACTGCCACCTGGTGGATATGTATGGCAGGGAACATTAGTTTATGTTTGCCTGTAATATTTGAAGGGTTAACTTTGAATTGTTTCGAATAAGGGTGCCTTTTGACCAAAAGAGCAAATATATGCATGTTTCCGTGTGACTGAGTGGGTGAGTGTGCGGGGCAGCTGTTGGATTTTTGAATGATTACTATAGCCTTTGTCTTCTGGCTTGCAGTATTCACTGACCTCAGACCTTCACTCACTCAAAACTTATTTTACACGTTCTGCAAGATACCACACGACAGGCACTGTGTCCGCGTTAAACTAGCATCCGCCCCAGGCCCCGTGATAGCACAGTGGAAACTGTGACGCATGTGAGAGTACAGTGTGGTTTCTTTTTGTTTAGATTGTGAAACCTACTCGCTCAGATGGAAAACAATAATATTCTCTTGACTGTATGTTTTGTCTGATATAACTGAGAGTGAGAGAAACAGCTACCAGCTCACACTACTGTCTCCCACAGCAGGTTTTAATGTAGAAAGCACACATTTATGATCAAGCTTCTCTTTTATGGATTGAGATCACTTTTGGAATTGCAATTGTAAGGAATAGACACCTTCCATTAGAATGTAGGTAAGGAGGACTGTTTCTGAATCAGCATCGAGGGCCATCTTAAAGTCCCCATGCGGGCTGGCTGGTGTTGCCATGGCGCCATGGCTGCCCTAGGCTAAGCGCGCAAAGTTCATGAATGCAGAACACGATAAACAGGCCTTTCGAACAAGTGACGGGCCACACTCACTAGTACTGCAGTGCCCAGACTTCCATTGGGTGAGCACCCAGGCCATGGTGTGTGAAGACCGCACTTAAAATGTCTTAAGAAAACAAAACTGCTGCTGGGGTCACTCCTTTATGAGTGAATAAACCAAAATGGGTTTTTTTTTTTTAAGTACACACACTGAGAAGGTCCACAGAACCTAAGGAGGTGACAGAGCCAAGCCGGGTGGCTGATGAGGTGATGAATTGTGCTGTGTGGTGATTACTGCATTAGTAATCAGGGGAGTGATCTGTTGAGGCCTAGAGGGCAATATGTGTATAAATTGAATGAGATAGGGGATGTGTTTATTAAAAGGCTCTTCATTAGAGTTGGGTAGTGCTGTTTTATGTGTGTGTATGTTCATACGTGTTTGTGTGCGTGTGTGTGTGTGAGAGAGAGAGAGAGAGAGAGAGAGAGAGAGAGAGAGAGAGAGAGAAAGCAGAGACAGAGAGAAGACTTAATTGTGCTAAATTCCCAGTAGGAGGCAATACTGGTCAGGCTGGAACAAACTGTTTTCATTCTCTATGACTCTTTCTCTTGTTCTTGCCTCTGTGTCTCTCATTATCTGCAGGTGTTGCAGCCTAGATTGTGATAAGGTCTTGTAAACATGTTCAGTCATCACTAGACAAACAGGGGTGTGTGGGTAATAGCTCTGCCTCAAGAGGAAAGGTGGCCTAACCTTTTGTAGCTTAAAGCTGCTAACAGAAGATAGGTGCAGTTCATGTTTCTTAAGGAGTTTCTTAAGGAGCTACTCTTATCT